>NW_028319526.1:0-207558 GCF_062004578.1 Staurois parvus | reverse complement strand
GCTGGACAACCAATGGGAAACGTGCACAACCAGGTATCAACATGGGCACTTGAACTAAGCTTTCAGTTACAAAATACAAAGAATCTGGTTTATTGTACTATTTGATGCAGCAAAGGGACTGAAACCCAAGTATTGGAGGAGACAGGAGGTGCCGAAAATAAAAGTCTGGGAGGATCAAATATGTAAAGTGGAGGAACTTTATCATTTGGATGAAGATAAAATGGAGAGTCACCATACAAGATGGAACAAATGGGAGGAATTCAAAAAGTCAAGGCCAGCCTTAGAGGTTATGGGGGATTAACAGAGAATAATATGGAAACATATTGTGTTCTTTTATAGGGATTACAATCTCCAGAAATGAACAAAAAAATGCAGAGCAGAAGGGTTCAGGGATTGGATGGGGGGGGGGGGATGGGTGGTATATAGGTAGGGGGGGGGGGTAGGGATGAAGCGATAAATGTTTTGATAATATGCTAATGTTTTAATGAGTATGTTTCTATAACTTGTTTATCTGAAAATTAATAGATATTTAAATAAAAAAAACATGGGCACTTGAAGGACTAGATGATAGAAGACCCTGAGTAGAGCTATTCCCCCTGAGGTCATCACAGAGGACAAGGGGGCGCTCTTTACGTCTGGAGGAAAATAAATGTAATCTCCAAACACAGAAAGGTTTCTTCACAGTCAGAGCTGTGAGAATGTGGAATAGACTCCCTCAAGAGTTGGTTGTGGCCAGCTCAGTGGATTGCTGTAGGAAAGTCCTGGATCCTTTCTTGGATACACAGAATATAACTGGATATAACATTTATAGGGAAAGTTGATCCAGGGAATATCCGATTGCCTCTCGGGGGATCAGGAAGGAATTTTTTCCCTGCAGGAGCAAATTGGATCGTGCTTTGCTGTTTTTTTTGCCTTCCTCTGGATCAACTGTGGGCGTAGGATTATAATTTTTTTTTTTAATGGTTGAACTGGATGGACGTTTGTCTTTTTTCAGCCGGACTAACTACGTAACTATGAATATCATGTGACCAATTACAATTTGCCATTGGCTGTCCAGCATTGGGTTCTCTCAGGCTCCAGAAATGTCCACACCCTGCAGTGACCTGGACGATTGAAAAAGTGCCAGCAAATAGAAGATTCTCTCTGCATCACATGACCGATGGACAATTCCCATTGGCTGTCCAGGGGCTGAACATCAAGTGGGAATGTCCAAACCCAGGCACTTGAAGAAGAACCAGAAGTTAGTAGACCCTCTGCTCCACAAGACCAATAGAGCTGATTAAAATGTAGATAGGTATAAGCCGGCAACTTGGTGGACTCAAACATTGAAAATCTTTATCGGTTACACAAGTGCATCCAGTAAAGCAATATCTAACGCGTTTCAGCCGCCTTGGCCTTACTCATAGCATGTTGCTATGAGTAAGGCCACAGCGGCTGAAACACGTTAGAATTGTTTTACTGGATGTACTTGTGTAGCCATTAAAGATTTTCAGCGTTTGAGTCCACCGAGTTGCCGGCTTATATCTAATTGCCCCTCCCAATCACTCAGTGAGTGATTGGTACTGATCACTCATTGTGTTCATTCAGGAAAGGAAAGGGCTGGTAAATGTGATATATTTATGGACCTTTCTCCCACTCTTCATCTTAATGATCCTATTGAGTGCTTGCATTTGCCGGTGGGAAGGAGAGGAGATAAGCCGGCAGCACTGTGGGGTGGAGGGGCACATGGGGGGGCTTGAGCAGCATGAGGAAATGTATGGTGTACTGGGAGGTGCTGCAGAGAGAGCCATACTGGGGATCAGTTCCAGTAATTGCCCCACCCGCTGTGCCAATCAAAATCCCTGTCCACATCCGATTCCCGCAGCTGATTGGGCCCCCCTGCTGGTCTGGGCCCTGTACAGGAGGACCATTGGTGCCCCCTTATCCACGGCCCTGCTGCTAATAGAGATGGTGCCATGTATGGTGGATCTTCAGTTGGTGGGACCGGTCATCAAGTGCAAAGCTGATCACATTTCTTTTTAGAAAACCCAGACTGCACAAAACATTCTGTCATAAATGAATAGTTGTTTAAACTGAGATTTTAGACAAATATTCAAAATCATATCAAATATTTTAGAAACTTGCAAAGTTAAGTTGACTGAAAGCCATTATAGCTTCCCCTTAAATGCCTGATGTTGGTAGCAACCTCAAAGGATTTGCAAAGAGAAGACATTTGGCCAAGCACCCAATCTTAACTCCTCCCGGCCCTTTTAAGGGGTTTTTGGTGCCAGGAGGCGGGATGGGGTTTAGGGTTATGTGACCGTTGTGATTGGCTGTCATGGCGGTCACATGATTGGAAAGTTCCTGACCGTAAGTAGCAATCCTTTCCGTGAGGAGCCGGTTGAATGTGCTGGGAGCGTGCGGGGCACTTGCTCTTGGCACATTCTTTGTTTACATCGGTTACTCAAATATGCGGCCCCTCAGCGCCAAGGCCCGGATGAGGCCGCATATTTGCATGCGCTCGGCGCCAAGAAGTTAAAGTTTCTTAGGAACTCATAATTCTAATATTTTAGGTGGTGTAAACCTTGGAAGTGTTCTCTCTCCTTGCCTGGTAATGACCCCCTCACCCACCCATTCTTCGATACTTAAGGTGGTAAAACCAAAAATGTTATATATCGTAGCTCACCAGTCCTAAGGTGTGGTGGCTGCATTAGTTTTCTTTTTTCTTTTTTTTTTCCTTTATTTTCCCCTGATGACCTGGCCAGCAACTCGCCTCGTGTCTTTGGGCATCTCTTCTGTCTCTGGAGGAGCAACAAAACCACCCGAGGACAGCAGCATTGTCTGGAGAGGGTAGTGTTAGATCGACTAGTAGATTGAATATAGTCTACTGTAGTAGATGAACTAATAGATTGACAGTAGTCTACTAAAGTGTATGGACTAGTAGTAGACTAGTAGATGGACTAGTAGATTAACAGTAGTCTACTATAGTAGATGAACAAATAGATTGACAGTAGTCTACTATAGTATATGGACTAGTAGATTGACAGTAGTCTACTAAACTATATGGACTAGTAGTAGACAAGTAGATGGACTAGTAGATTGACAGTAGTCTACTAAAGTATATGGACTAGTAGTAAATTAGTAGATGGACTAGTAGACTGACTATAGTCTACTATAGTATATGGACTAGTAGATTGACAGTAGTCTACTAAAGTATATGGACTAGTAGTAGACTAGTAGATGGACTAGTAGACTGACTATAGTCTACTTTAGTATATGGACTAGTAGATTGACAGTAGTCTACTATAGTATATGGGCTAGTAGACTGACAGTAGCCTACTATAGTATATGGACTAATAGTAGACTAGTAGATGGACTAGTAAAGTGACTATCGTCTACTATAGTAAATGAACTAGTAGATTGACAGTAGTCTACTATAGCATATGGACTAGTAGTAGACTAGTAGCTGGACTAGTAGACTGACTATAGTCTACTATAGTAGATGAACTAATAGACTGACAGTTGTCTACTATAGTATATGGACTAGTAGTAAATTAGTTGATGGACTAGTAGACTGACTATAGTCCACTATAGTAGATGAACTAATAGATTGACAGTAGTCTGCTATAGTATATGGACTAGTAGATTGACAGTAGTCTACTAAAGTATATGGACTAGTAGATTGACAGTAGTCTACTATAGTATATGGACTAGTAGTAGACAAGTAGATGGACTAGTAGACTGACTATAGTCTACTATAGTATATGGACTAGTAGTAGACTAGTAGATGGACTAGCAGATTTAGATAGACTTTAGTGAAATGAAGACAGAACTCCAGCTAAGGCAGGCCATAGAGTCGAAAACCCTTAAAAACCATTTTCGTTGAACACCATTGCTGCATCATCACGTTTTTCAGCTGCTGTGTCAGCGCACGTATAATTTTTAAGATGGAAAATCCCTTTTGGCATAAACCCGTATTAAATTATTACTGCCTAATTTTTTTACAGAATGTTTTGCGCTAAGCTGCCGCATTGATGAACGGAGAGATAAAGCCCCTTGTCTCGTAATTGGCAAGAAACAAACTCCGGCTCTCGTTATTTTAGCTGAGCTGTTAAGCCTGCGAAATATGCAAAAAGTAGATTTTACATGCCGGCCAGAAAATTCCCATTTACTTAATTCAACAAACGCCTTCAATGGGCTATTTACCTAGAAGACTCTAATTATTGTGTGCTTCACACGGCTATCCAGGCTGTTAACTGCACCCGTGCTGGGCGGAATGGTCCTGCAGGTGTGGTGTAACCCTGTGAAGGTTCTCGTGTGCTCAGATCACGGTGGAGCTCATAGGAGTTGGTCACGTTGAGCTGGACTTGTTCTGTAATCTTCAATATATTTTGCTAAATAAATAGCTTCCTCAGTAGAGATGAGCTTAGCATTCAGTCTGAATGTTAGTCTGGACCAAAACATTGACTTTTTAGATGTTTGTTCAAACGCTGAATGTTTAGGATGGGGTTTCTCAACTAGGGTTCCATGGAACTCTAGGGTTCCTCCAGAGGTTGATAGGGGTTCCTTAAGCATTGAACAATTTCTCCCTCTCAGATAACTTCCCACTGACACCATTGATCTTTTTAGCTATCTGTAAGACGGTAATTCTTTCCACTGACCCCCAATGTAAGGAGCATTCTTCCCACTGACCGCAAATGTAAGGGACATTCTTCCCACTGACCCCCAATGTAAGGGACATTCTTCCCACTGACCCCCAATGTAAGGGACATTCTTCCCACTGACCCCCAATGTAAGGGACATTCTTCCCACTGACCCCCAATGTAAGGGACATTCTTCCCACTGACCCCCAATGTAAGGGACATTCTTCCCACTGACCACCAATGTAAGGGACGTCCTTCCCACTGACCCACAATGTAAGGGACATTTTTCCCACTGACCCCCAATGTAAGGGACATACTTCCCACTGATCACCAATGTAAGGGACATTCTCCCCACTGACCCCAAATGTAAGGGACATTCTTCCCACTGACCCCCAATGTAAGGAGCAATCTTCCCACTGACCACCAATGTAAGGGACGTCCTTCCCACTGACCCACAATGTAAGGGACATTTTTCCCACTGACCCCCAATGTAAGGGACATACTTCCCACTGATCACCAATGTAAGGGACATTCTTCCCACTGACCCCCAATGTAAGGGACATTCTTCCCACTGACCCCCAATGTAAGGGACATTCTTCCCACTGACCCCCATTGTAAGGGACATTCTTCCCACTGATCACCAATGTAAGGGACATTCTTCCCACTGACCCCCAATGTAAGGGACATTCTTCCCACTGACCCCCATTGTAAGGGACATTCTTCCCACTGACCCCCAATGTAAGGGACATTCTTCCCACTGATCACCAGTGTAAGGGACATTCTTCCCACTGACCACCAATGTAAGGGACATTCTTCCCACTGACCACCAATGTAAGGGACATTCTTCCCCCTGATCACCAATGTAAGGGACATTCTTCCCCCTGATCACCAATGTAAGGGACATTCTTCCCACTGACCACCAATGTAAGGGACATTCTTCCCACTGATCACCAATGTAAGGAGCATTCTTCCTACTGACCCCCAATTTAAGGAACATTCTTCCCACTGACCACCAATGTAAGGGACATTCTTCCCAATGACCATCACACGAATGTATCATGAGTTGTAGATCATGTAGTCATTTTTTTTTAGCAGGGATTCCCTGAGCTTGGAAAGTTGTTTCAAGGGTTTCTGTGTTGGAAAGGTTGAGAGAGGCTAGTTTAGGGTGTTCATTGCGGATGAACATGACAGCTTCTGGCAGTAAATCGTAGCTAAGGAAGCAGCAGCTGCTTGCATCCTTACCAACCACTGAGGTCACCTGGCCCATTCACTTATATGGCTGGGAATCATGAGCAAAAGGCCAGGGAATAGAGCATGACATCATTGCCTAAACTGACCTTTCTTTATATAGCCAATGACAGCTCAGGGAACTGTCATTTGGATGGTGTTGCCATCCGGGAGTTGTGTGCGGTGAGTCGTCTGGTTTGTTTGTTTTTTGGCTTGGATTGAATATGGATTTGCAAACAGGGATGTATTTTTGAGATACAATTTTTTTAATAATGGACTTGTCAAATGTTTAGGTATCTTTATTTCTAAGTTACATTTTTTTTGGTTTGTTTTTGTGAAATGGGCAGCTCAGTGGCTAAGTGGTTAGCACTTCAGCCTGGCAGTATTAGAGTCGTTGGTTCAAATCCCAACTACGGCACCACCTGCCTGGAGTTTCCATGTTCTCCCTGTGCCTGCATGGGTTTCCTCCCACACTTCAAAGAGATGCTGGGAGGTGAATTGGCTCCTGTCTAAATTGGCCCTAGTATGTGTATGTATGAATGTGAGTTAGGGACCTTAGATTGTACGCTCCTCGGGGGCGGGGACTGATGTGAATGTACAATATATATGTAAAGTGCTGCATAAATTGACGGCGCTATATAAGTACCTGAAATAAATAAATAAATACTATGTAGCCAATACGCATTCATGTCTGGAGGCTCCCATATTATTAAAGAGGGTTTCCAGATTTAGATAAAACTCTCCCTGGGGACCCCCACAAGCACTGGGCAAGGGTTGTGGGCATGAGGCCTTCCCTCAACATGGGTGCTTTGCCAGGGGAGACCCCCATGTTAAAGGCATGTGACCTGATATTGCTCAGGGGAAGGGGGGCGGGGCACACGCCTCTCGCTCCTCCCTTTTCTCTTTCCTGGCAATTTATACATGCTTTCAATTCAGAAAAGAGCCTCATAAAAAATGTTTTTGCCTTCTCTGACTGATCCAAATCCTCCTTCATTTGTGTCTCACACGCTCCCCCTCCCAGGCACTGCAGCTCACAGTGGAAGAGGTTCAGGAACAGAGGTAGTGCTGCTAATCCAGAAAGTAGTGGGCGGGACTAGGTGTGGTCAGGAGTTGATTGACAAGCTATAGGCTGAATCTGGAGTGACAATGTTGATAGCCACACCCCTACATCTTTTCCTCTCCCTGTAGTGCAAGCAGGCTCCACCTACATAAGAGTGACAACCCCGTTCTGAATTCAGGAGCAGTGCAGCATTACTGTCACCCTATCACAGGAATCACATCAGATTCCATCCTTATATTGGAGCCCCCATCAGAGCCCTCCTTACATCAGAGCCCCCCATCAGAGTCCTCCCTTACATCAGGGCCCCAATCAGAGTCCCCCCTTACATCAGAGTCCCCTATTGCATATGAGTCCCCATCAGAGTCCCCCCTTACATCAGGGCCCTCATCAGACTTCTCATTTACATCAGGGTCCCAATTAGAGTCCCCCCTTACAAAAGGGTCCCTATTAGAGTTCCCCCTTACATCAGTATCCCTATCAGAAAACCTCTTACATAAGGGTTCTCATCAGAGTCCCCTTTTACATCACTATCCCCCTTACATCAGGGTTCCCCTTACCACTGTAAGCGTGTCTATAGCAGAAGGGTGGGACCTGGGGGGGGGGGGGGGGGGGCAGAGCAGGACTGGCTGGAGGATGTTTTGTCCTTCTCTAAACGCTGGGCCAAATACAGTATGTTACTGGATGCTAGGATGCAGGCAGTCCTGGCAATCAATGACAGGGGAGGATGGCAGCAGGGCGGGGGGTTGGGGTGTCAGGTTGTGTCTTGGGGGCTTTATAATGGAGACCATAGGGAGTCTCTGTTGACCTTGATCCTCAGTCTGTGCAGATTGCTCACTGACCCTGGCCGGGGGGTGTAATGGGCCGGATGTGGCCTGCAGGATGAGGCTTGGGGGCCCCTGACCAATAGGGTGCTTGAGCTGTTGGGTATCTCACTAATAAGGCCTCTGTGACGGTACAGATAAACCAAATGAAATAAAGCTGATGTAGCTGTAACGTCTTCTCTGTAACAAGTCTTCAGATTCCTTTATATGCTGCTGTGATCCAACCTCCTGTTAGAGGGTGTTAGAGGGTGTCCGTGTTCATTCTCCATGGTCCCACTGTATGTAGGAATGTAGCTACCCTGCCCTGGTCCCCCTGTATGTAGGAATGTAGCCACCCTGCCTTGGTCCCACTGTATGTAGGAATGTGGCCCCCCTGCCCTGGTCCCCCTGTATGTAGGAATGTAGCCCCCCTGCCTTGGTCCCGCTGTATGTAGGAATGTATCCACCCTGCCTTGGTCCCACTATATGTAGGAATGTGGCCACCCTGCCTTGGTCCCGCTGTATGTAGGAATGTAGCCACCCTGCCTTGGTCTCCCTGTATGTAGGAATGTAGCCACCCTGCCTTTGTCCCGCTGTATGTAGGAATGTGGCCACCCTGCCTTGGTCCCGCTGTATGTAGGAATGTAGCCACCCTGCCTTGGTCCCCCTGTATGTAGGAATGTAGCCACCCTGCCTTGGTCCAACTGTATGTAGGAATGTAGTCACCCTGCCTTGGTCCCGCTGTATGTAGGAATGTAGCCACCCTGCCTTGGTCCCCCTGTATGTAGGAATGTAGCCACCCTGCCTTGGTCCAACTGTATGTAGGAATGTAGCCACCCTGCCTTGGTCTCCCTGTATGTAGGAATGTGGCCACCCTGCCTTGGTCCAACTGTATGTAGGAGTGTAGCCACCCTGCCTTGGTCCCAATGTATGAAGCGATGTCGCCACCCTGCCTTGGTCCAACTGTATGTAGGAGTGTAGCCACCCTGCCTTGGTCCCAATGTATGAAGCGATGTCGCCACCCTGCCTTGGTCCAACTGTATGTAGGAACATAGCTACCCTGCCCTGGTCCCCCTGTATGTAGGAATGTATCCACCCTGCCTTGGTCCCGCTGTATGTAGGAATGTAGCCACCCTGCCTTGGTCTCCCTGTATGTAGGAACGTAGCCACCCTGCCTTGGTCTCACTGTATGTAGGAACGTAGCCACCCTGCCTTGGTCTCCCTGTATGTAGTAATGTAGCCACCCTGCCTTGGTCTCCCTCTATGTAGTAATGTAGCCACCCTGCCCTGGTCCCAATGTATGTAGGAACGTAGCAACCCTGCCTTGGTCCCACTGTATCTAGGAATGTGGCCACACTGCCTTGGTTTTCCTGTATGTAGGAATGTAGCCACCCTGCCTTGGTCCCCCTGTATGTAGGAATGTAGCCACCCTGCCTTGGTCCCCCTCTATGTAGGAATGTAGCCACCCTGCCTTGGTCCCCCTGTATGTAGGAATGTAGCCCCCCTGCCTTGGTCCCCCTGTATGTAGGAATGTAGCCACCCTGCCTTGGTCCCCCTCTATGTAGGAATGTAGCCACCCTGCCTTGGTCCCCCTGTATGTAGGAATGTAGCCCCCCTGCCTTGGTCCCCCTGTATGTAGGAATGTAGTCACCCTGCCTTGGTCCCAATGTATGTAGAAACGTAGCAACCCTGCCTTGGTCCCACTGTATATAGGAATGTAGCCACCCTGCCTTGGTCCCCCTGTATGTAGGAATGTAGTCCCCCTGCCTTGTCCCCCTGTATGTAGGAATGTAGTCACCCAGCCCTGGTCTCACTGTATGTAGGATTGTGGCCCCCCTGCCTTGGTCCCAAAGTATGAAGTGATGTCGCCACCCTGCCTTGGTCCCGCTGTATGTAGGAATGTGGCCCCCCTGCCTTGGTCCCACTGTATGTAGGAATGTAGCCACCCTGCCTTGGTCCCGCTGTATGTAGGAATGTAACCACCCTCTCTTGCTGGCTCCCAAGATGGACTATGAGGTTTGCAGTGTACATAGAGCGGGGAACATGACCCCAGTGAACATATACTGCCTATTTTCAGACATACCTAAATGAGGGGGTAAAGAAGAGGTTTGGGAGCTCACTGAGGACATTACAAAGAGACACGCTGGACTGTGACGGCTTTTTTTAAAAACAAAATATCTAGAGAGGCAGATCTGGTTGATGTGCACATTCATTGCTGCACATCAACCAGATCTGGTTGATCTTTGAAACATAATTTTGGTAGCATGTTGGCAGAGGAACCGCCTGGGTGGGTCGGTATTTTTCAGTCCTGGTTTAGGCCTTTTCTGTGGAGATGGGAAAATGATGGGCCAGTGAAAAGCCTGAGGGTCCAACATGGTAAGCTCCCGGCTTATGTTGCCCCATGTCTGAAAATGCTTCGGCAATGGCGAGTGACAGCGGAAGAAATTAAGTCTCTTCCTAGGAAGGCCCTGGAGAGGAGGGTTGTTAAATCTGCTTTTAGTGAGCCATTGGCCTTGAGGGATTGGCCAGGCCCTGTTATGAGGGAGGGTCCGCGTTTGATGAATCTGGAGAGAATCCCTTTGAAGTTTCGGGACTTGGCCTGGCTCTCGTTCCATGGCAGACTCTATGTGAAGGGCAGCCTGAAGCATCGCTCTGCGGAGAACCGTGGTTGTCCAAGAGTGGAGTGCGGTGGGGTGGAGGAGACGATGGACTATTTCTTGCTTCAGTGCCCCTTCAATATAGAAGTCTACAAGCGGGTGGGTGGGGCTCTGGGTCTCCCTTTTCTTTCCTGCTTGAGTTACGCGGAGTGGTCTTAGGGAGCCTTTCAAACTCACCAGGACTTTGATTTTGAGACATTTTTTCTAGTTAACCTAGTAGTCCGTTACTACACGTGGAATACATGCTGTCAGGTTTCCATTCGCAAAAAAGTCCTTCCTGTGGAGGTGGTGGTGCACAACATTCTGGGTGAGGTTGGGAAGATTCGGGGTCTTGAGAAGGACGGGTGGCGGCCGGGAGCCTGGACAAAGGTGTGGAGGAATGTCAGGTCCCTGTAACTGCTGTCTGTCAGTCTCTGGGGGTGGGGCTTCTCTTTCTATCCTTTCACATCCCCTAGATTTTTGTAAGATCATATTTTTTAAAAAAGGCGGCGTGTATGGGATCAATGTGTGGGATCAATGTGTGGGATCAATGTGTGGGATCAATGTGTGGGATCAATGTATGGGATCAATGTATGGGATCAATGTGTGGGATCAGTGTGTGGGATCAATGTGTGGGATCAATGTATGGGATCAGTGTATGGGATCAATGTATGGGATCAATGTGTGGGATCAATGTGTGGGATCAGTGTGTGGGATCAATGTATGGGATCAATGTATGGGATCAATGTATGGGATCAATGTATGGGATCAATGTATGGGATCAATGTGTGGGATCAATGTGTGGGATCAATGTATGGGATCAATGTTTGGGATCAATGTATGGGATCAATGTATGGGATCAATGTATGGGATCAATGTATGGGATCAATGTTTGGGATCAATGTTTGGGATCAATGTTTGGGATCAATGTGTGGGATCAATGTGTGGGATCAATATGTGGGATCAATGTGTGGGATCAATGTGTGGGATCAATGTGTGGGATCAATGTGTGGGATCAATGTTTGGGATCAATGTGTGGGATCAATGTGTGGGATCAATGTGTGGGATCAATGTGTGGGATCAATGTATGGGATCAGTGTGTGGGATCAGTGTGTGGGATCAATGTATGGGATCAATGTATGGGATCAATGTGTGGGATCAATGTGTGGGATCAATGTGTGGGATCAGTGTGTGGGATCAGTGTGTGGGATCAATGTGTGGGATCAATGTGTGGGATCAATGTGTGGGATCAATGTGTGGGATCAATGTGTGGGATCAATGTATGGGATCAATGTGTGGGATCAGTGTGTGGGATCAATGTATGGGATCAGTGTGTGGGATCAATGTGTGGGATCAATGTGTGGGATCAATGTGTGGGATCAATGTATGGGATCAATGTATGGGATCAATGTATGGGATCAGTGTGTGGGATCAATGTATGGGATCAGTGTGTGGGATCAGTGTGTGGGATCAATGTGTGGGATCAGTGTGTGGGATCAATGTGTGGGATCAATGTGTGGGATCAATGTATGGGATCAGTGTGTGGGATCAATGTGTGGGATCAATGTGTGGGATCAATGTGTGGGATCAGTGTATGGGATCAGTGTGTGGGATCAATGTGTGGGATCAATGTGTGGGATCAATGTGTGGGATCAGTGTGTGGGATCAATGTGTGGGATCAATGTATGGGATCAGTGTGTGGGATCAGTGTGTGGGATCAATGTGTGGGATCAATGTATGGGATCAATGTGTGGGATCAATGTATGGGATCAATGTGTGGGATCAGTGTGTGGGATCAATGTATGGGATCAGTGTGTGGGATCAATGTGTGGGATCAATGTGTGGGATCAATGTGTGGGATCAATGTGTGGGATCAATGTGTGGGATCAATGTGTGGGATCAATGTGTGGGATCAATGTGTGGGATCAGTGTATGGGATCAGTGTGTGGGATCAATGTGTGGGATCAATGTGTGGGATGAATGTTTCATCGTTTCTTATTAAGATAATAATAATATTAAAATATGATTTCTTCTGTTTTGTTTTTTTCTGGCAAAAAAAGCCGTTTATTGTTTTCTATGCTGAAGTAAGCAATTTTTGTTTAATTATATATACCGTATTTTTCGCTCCATAAACGCACCTAGGTTTTAGAGGAGAAAAACAAGAAAAAAATATTCTGAACTGCGGACATAGTACGGGAGATGACCAGAGACTGCGGACACAGTACAGGAGATGACCAGAGACTGCAGACACAGCACAGGAGATGACCAGAGACTGCAGACACAGTACAGGAGATGACCGGAGACTGCGGACATAGTACAGGAGATGACCAGAGACTGCAGACACAGTACAGGAGATGACCAGAGACTGCGGACATAGTACAGGAGATGACCAGAGACTGCAGACACAGTACA
The DNA here is from genome assembly GCF_062004578.1 of Staurois parvus. Lineage (NCBI taxonomy): Eukaryota > Metazoa > Chordata > Amphibia > Anura > Ranidae > Staurois > Staurois parvus. Next base: position 194,801 of record NW_028319526.1, on the reverse strand, counting down.
GGAGATGACCAGAGACTGCGGACATAGTACAGGAGATGACCAGAGACTGCAGACACAGTACAGGGGATGACCAGAGACTGCGGACATAGTACAGGAGATGACCAGAGACTGCAGACATAGTACAGGAGATGACCAGAGACTGCAGACATAGTACAGGAGATGACCAGAGACTGCAGACATACTACAGGAGATGACCGGAGACTGCGGACACAGTACAGGAGATGACCAGAGACTGCGGACATAGTACAGGAGATGACCAGAGACTGCGGACACAGTACAGGAGATGACCAGAGACTGCGGACACAGTACAGGAGATGACCGGAGACTGCGGACACAGTACAGGAGATGACCAGAGACTGCAGACACAGTACAGGAGATGACCAGAGACTGCGGACACAGTACAGGAGATGACCAGAGACTGCGGACACAGTACAGGAGATGACCAGAGACTGCGGACATAGTACAGGAGATGACCAGAGACTGCGGACACAGTACAGGAGATGACCAGAGACTGCGGACACAGTACAGGAGATGACCAGAGACTGCGGACATAGTACAGGGGATGACCAGAGACTGCAGACACAGTACAGGAGATGACCAGAGACTGCGGACACAGTACAGGAGATGACCAGAGACTGCGGACACAGTACAGGAGATGACCAGAGACTGTGGACACAGTACAGGAGATGACCAGAGACTGCAGACATACTACAGGAGATGACCAGAGACTGCGGACACGGTACAGGAGATGACCAGAGACTGCGGACACAGTACAGGAGATGACCAGAGACTGCAGACATAGTACAGGAGATGACCAGAGACTGCAGACACAGTACAGGAGATGACCAGAGACTGCGGACACAGTACAGGAGATGACCAGAGACTGCGGACACAGTACAGGAGATGACCAGAGACTGCAGACATACTACAGGAGATGACCAGAGACTGCAGACATACTACAGGAGATGACCAGAGACTGCAGACACAGTACAGGAGATGACCAGAGACTGCGGACACAGTACAGGAGATGACCAGAGACTGCAGACACAGTACAGGAGATGACCAGAGACTGCGGACATAGTACAGGAGATGACCAGAGACTGCGGACATACTACAGGACATGACCAGAGACTGCGGACACAGTGCAGGTGATGACCAGGGACTGCGGACCTTTGGCGAGAAAGGGGAAGCGGGTACCCACTCCCACTTCCGCAGAGTTGTCTTCCCTTTAGTGTGCGCACCCGGCTGTGTCCGGCTGTACCAGGTGCCCACTGCGCATGCGCGAGAAGCGCTGCATTTTGTGAATGGCCCGGTGTCTTCTGGGACCTGTCATGTGTCCCAGAAGACGCCGGTCAGTTCTCAAAGTGCAGCACTTCTCGCGCATGCGCAGTGGGCACACAGCTGTCACAGCCAAGAGCCCACACTAACGATGCCGGCGTGGGAAGACTTCACAGCATTGGACCGAGGAACAGGTAAGTTTCCGCTGCAGAGCTGAGCGGCCGGCCCGGTATTCTGACACGGCGGTCGGCGGTGGGACTACCAGACCGGCCGCTCCATATTCGCTCTATAAGACGCACTGACATTTTCCCCCTTTTTGGGGGGGGGGGGGAATGCGTCTTATGGAGCAAAAAATACGGTATTTATATTTTTATTTATTCTGTAGATAGAACAAAAATTTACAAAGAGACAGAAAACCACAATTTCATGAAGATTCAATGACCGGGCCAATGACAGGGTAGGGGATGTGGATAGATGATTTGTGGAGAAGAAGGACGTCCTTTGGTGTCACTTGCTGTTCTCTTTTCTTCACATGACCTGCAGCCTCACACTGTCTGCTTTCTGTGTTTGCAGCTGATATCCCGGGAAAGCAGTCCTGAGGGGCTACGAAGGACCGACTCCTGCCGAAAGTCAAGGAACTTCAATAAGCAGCCCAGCACTGGGGATTACTACAAGTACCTGGGGCAGAACTCCGCAGAGTCTCCGGAGGGCAGGAAGATGGCACACAGCGAGGAGGTAGGCTGGCCACTGCTTAGAGTGTTACCAAACCCCCCCACAGTACAATCAGTCTGTAGACACAGGAAAGCATGCTGGTTATACTCACTGTGGGACCTAAGGGGTTAATTCTCTGCATTGTGTAAAAAGGCTGTTTGATCCTGTCTCCTCTGATCCGCCCCTTCTTCTACTGTCCCCAATCCATCTGCTGATAGAACTGAGCCTTGGGGGCAAGCAGCACATGCTCAGTTTGGTGTGTATTGCTAGAAAGGTTTTTTGTTTTTTTCTTGGGAGAGTGCATGTGATCATCACAGGGCTATTCAGCGCTGTCCAGAAAGAAGTCAGGGTCCTGCATCCTCTTAGAGCAGAATGCAAATTCCTCATACCAGCTGTAACCAGTGCTATGCTGGACACTGACAGAAGTCGCAAGACCGCTCTATACTGCTGATGTGAAAAAATATTTAGCAGTTTATATTTACTAAAATAATTACATTTCCAAGTTTTGTGTACTGTGGGAGACCAAATATAGTGAATGCGGGGTCCGGGGAGAGCGGATATAGTGAATGCGGGGTCCAGGGAGAGCGGATATAGTGAATGTGGGGTCCGAGGACAGTGGCTATAGTGAATGTGGGGTCCGAGGAGAGCGGATATAGTGAATGCGGGGTCCGGGGAGAGCGGACATAGTGAATGCAGTGTCCGGGGAGAGCGGATATAGTGAATGCGGGGTCCGGGGAGAGCGGATATAGGGAATGCGGGGTCCGGGGAGAGCGGATATAGTGAATGCGGGGTCCGGGGAGAGAGGATATAGTGAATGCGGGGTCCAGGGAGAGCGGATATAGTGAATGCGGGGTCCGGGGAGAGCGTATATAGTGAATGAGGGGTCCGGGGAGAGCGGATACAGTGAGTGCGGGGTCCGGGGAGAGCAGATATAGTGAATGCGGGGTCCGGGGAGAGCAGATATAGTGAATGCAGGGTCCGGGGAGAGCGGATATAGTGAATGCGGGGTCCGGGGAGAGCGGATATAGTGAATGCGGGGTCCGGTGAGAGCAGATATAGTGAATGCGGGGTCCGGGGAGAGCGGATATAGTGAATGCGGGGTCCGGGGAGAGCGGATATAGTGAATGCAGGGTCCGGGGAGAGCGTATATAGTGAATGAGGGGTCCGGGGAGAGCGGATACAGTGAGTGCGGGGTCCGGGGAGAGCGGATATAGTGAATGCGGGGTCCATTGAGAGCGGATATAGTGAATGCGGGGTCCGGGGAGAGCGGATATAGTGAATGCGGGGTCAGGGGAGAGCCGATATAGTGAATGCAGGGTCCGGGGAGAGCCGATATAGTGAATGCGGGGTCCGGGGAGAGCCGATATAGTGAATGCAGGGTCCAGGGAGGCCAAACATAGTGAATGCGGGGTCCGGGGAGAGCGGATATAGTGAATGCGGGGTCCGGGGAGAGCAGATATAGTGAATGCAGGGTCCGGGGAGAGCCGATATAGTGAATGCAGGGTCCGGGGAGAGCCGATATAGTGAATGCGGGGTCCGGGGAGAGCCGATATAGTGAATGCGCGGTCCGGAATTTTGGTACACTTTAAAAATCAGTCCCAACCAATAACATCACCAACTGATTTCTTATCGTTTTTGAAATTATTTTGCTGGGCTGGCTTAGAATTTAGCCAGAAATGCATACAGTATAAAAATGGAGTTACCCTTTAAACAGACCAGTGAAAGATCTCTGGATGGTGTTCCCAGCCCCACCCACCTGCTGTGGCCATGACCATAGGATCGCAATTTAAAGTGGTAATACAGGCTAGAGCCTGGTACACACGATGTCCTTTTTTCATCTGTCCATTTATGGATGAAAAATGGCCCCCCATTTATCTCTATGGACTAGTGGATGTAAACGGATGATCATCTGTTTACATCCATTAATGTCCATATTCGTTTACATCTGTTTTTTTTAACGGAAGAAAACCCTACTTTTCTTCTGTAAAAAAAACACAGAATGGACAAAAAAACGGATGTAAACGGATGTAAACTGACATACGGTCCATTTTTGCATTGGTAAAGGATGTAAAAAAGTGGATGTAAACTGATGAAACCCAGATGTAAAATGATCTAAATGGATGTAAATGGATGTAAACTGATGAAACACAGAAGTAAAATGATCTAAATGGCTGTAAATGGATGTAAACTGATGAAACTCAGATGTAAACTGATGAAAAACTTATGTAAACTGATGTAAATGGATGTAAACTGATGAAAAACTGAGCTAAACAGAATAAATTGATGAAAACGGATGTAAACTGATCTACATTGATTTAAACTGATGAAAACGGATGTAAACTGATCCAAATGGATGTAAACTGATGAAAACCGGATGTAAGATGATCTAAATAGATGTAAACGGCTAAAAAACTGACGTAAACTGATCTAAATGGATGTAAACTGATGAAAAATGGATGTAAGATGATCTAAATGGATGTAAACTGATGAAAAATGGATATACGATGATCTAAATGGATGTACACTGATGAAACACAGATGTAAAATGATCTAAACGGATGTAAACTGATGAAAAATGGATGTAAACTGATCTAAATGGATGTAAACTGATTAAAAACTGACCTAAACTGATCTAAACAGAATAAACTGATAAAAAACTAATGTAAACTGATCTACATGGATTTAAACTGTTGAAAACGGATGTAAACTGATCCAAATGGATGTAAACTGATGAAAAAAATTACATAAACTGATCTAAACTGATGTAAACTGATAAAAAGCTGATGTAAACTGATCTAAATGGATGTAAACTGATGAAAAATGCATGTAAGTTGATCTAAATCAATGTAAACTGATGAAAAGCTGATGTAAACTGATCTAAATGGATGTAAACTGATGAAAAACGGATGTAAGATGATCTAAATGGATGTAAACTGATGAAAAACTGATGTAAACTGATCTAAACAGATGTAAACTGATGTAAGATGATCTAAATGGATGTAAACTGATGTAAGGTGATCTAAATGGATGTAAACTGATGAAAAAATGACCTAAACTGATCTAAATGGATGTAAACTGATGAAAAACGGATGTAAACTGATCTAAATGGATGTAAACTGATGAAAAACTAATGTGAACTGATCCAATTTTTCTTGGAAAAAATGTGACTGAACTGAAAAACGGAATGCCCGTGTGAAAGGACCCCAAGAATATCGCACCAATGATCGTCCGTTTTGTTTTTTTTGTGCATGGTAGTCTCGTGGAAAATGAAGAGGTTGCTCAACTTGCAAACATTCTGGTACGACAGAATACAACTGCGGAAGTGATGTCATGTGTTGTATTGTAGTTTATTCTTCCATTTCTGAGCATGCGCGGTCTGCTTTTGGGCGAATACTGTGCTGGTTAAACGAAGAATGTACGATCTGGTATCGTATGGAAACGTTTTTCGTGCATCTCCCTTCATACAGTTTCAGACAAAAGCTGTGAAAGTTGTGATCAGATTATTGTACAAAAGCGGTATTTTTCGCCCAATTTTCTGATCTTGTGTACTAGGCTTAACTGTTCTTAAAAATCCCCCCCCCCCCCCCATCACCACCACCTCCTACCTATCCTGCAGTCCTGAAAAGGGGACATACACTCACCGGCCTCTTTATTAGGTCCACCTGTTCAATTGCTCGGTAACACAAATTGCTAATCAGCCAATCACATGGTAGCAACTTAGGCATCTAGACGTGATGAAGACGACTTGCTGAAGGTCAAACCGAGCATCAGAATGGGGAAGGAAGGGGATTTAAGTGACTTTGAACGTGTCATGGTTGTTGGTGACAGACGGGCTGGTCTGAGTATTTCAGAAACTGCTGATCTACAGGGATTTTCACGTACAACCATCTCTAGGGTTTACAGAGAATGGTCCGAAAAAGAGAAAATATCCAGTGAGTGGCAGTTGTGTGGAGGAAAATGCCTTGTTGATGTCAGAGGTAAGAGTTCCAGATGATAGAAAGGCAACAGTAACTCCAATAACCCCTCGTTACAACCAAGGTATGAAGAATACCATCTCTGAACGCACAACACGTTCAACCTTGGAGCAGATGGGCTACAGCAGCAGAAGACCACACCGGGTATTACTCCCCTCAGCTAAGAATAGGAAACAGAGGCTACAATTCCCACAGGCTCACTGAAATTGGACAATAGAAGATTGGAGAAATGTTACCTGTTCTGAAGAGTCTGGATTTCAGCTGCGACATTCAGATGGTAGGGTCAGAATGTGGCGTAAACAACATGAAAGCATGGATCCATCTTGCCTTGTATCAATGGTTCAGGCTGGTGGTGTAGGTGGTGTCATGGTGTGGTGGATCCATCCTGCCTTGTGTCAATGGTTCAGGCTGGTGGTGGAGGTGGTGTCATGGTGTGGTGGATCCATCCTGCCTTGTATCAGCAGTTCCGGCTGGTGGTGGTGGTGTCATGGTGTGGGGGATCCATCCTGCCTTGTATCAGCAGTTCCGGCTGGTGGTGGTGTCATGGTGTGGTGGATCCATCCTGCCTTGTATCAACGGTCAAGGTTAGTGGTGGTGGTGTCATGGTGTGGTGGATCCATCCTGCCTTGTATCAATGGTTCAGGCTGGTGGTGGTGGTGTCATGGTGTGGGGGATCCATCCTGCCTTGTATCAACGGTCCAGGCTGGTGGTGTTAGTGTTATGGTGTGGTGGATCCATCCTGCCTTGTATCAATGGTTCAGGCTAGTGGTGGTGGTGTCATGGTGTGGGGAATCCATCCTGCCTTGTATCAACGGTCAAGGTTAGTGGTGGTGGTGTCATGGTGTGGGGGATCCATCCTGCCTTGTATCAATGGTTCAGGCTGGTGGTGGTGGTGTCATGGTGTGGGGGATCCATCCTGCCTTGTATCAACGGTCCAGGCTGGTGGTGTTAGTGTCATGGTGTGGGGGATCCATCCTGCCTTGTATCAATGGTTCAGGCTAGTGGTGGTGGTGTCATGGTGTGGGGGATCCATCCTGCCTTGTATCAATGGTTCAGGCTGGTGGTGGTGGTGTCATGGTGTGGGGGAGATTTTGTTGGCACACTTTGGGCCCATTAAAAATGGAGCTCCATTGGTACCAATGGAGTACCAATGGAACATCGTTTAAACTCCATGGACTACCTAAGTCTGGTTGCTGACCATGTCCATCCCTTTATGACTCCAGTGTCCCCAACTTCTGATGGCTCCTTCCAGCAGGATAATGCTCCATGTCACACAGCGCCAATCATCTCCAACTGGTTTCTGGAACATGACAGTGAGGTCCCTGCACTCCAATGGCCTCCACAGCCACCAGATCTCCATCCAATAGAGCACCTTTGGGATGTGGTGGAACGGGAAATTTGCATCATGGATGTGCAGCCGACAAATCTGCAGCAACTGTGTGATGCTACCATGTCAATATGGACCAAAATCTCTGAGGAATGTTTCCAACACCTTGTTGGATCTATGCCACAAAGACTGAAGGCAAAAGGGGGTCCAACCCGTTACTAGCAAGGTGGACCCAATAAAGTGGCCGGTGAGTGTAGACTTCTCTCAGCTTTTTTTTTTTGACAGTTCTTCTCTGAGATATGCACTATGGGCTCCATTCACTAAAGCTGATTGCATACAGTTTTTAGGTGTTTCTCCTAAATATCGCATGCAATGCTGAAAATGTCGGCTCCCATGCACCCAATTGTGGGGGTGTGCTCCCCTCCTACCTGACTGATATGTGGGTGCTGACATCACTGCAGGGGGGCTCTACTTAAATGGGGCCTAGCACCTGATGACACTACTTGATGTAACCAGACTCAAGGGTGTCAAACTGACAGCCCTCCAGCTGTTGCAAAACTACAAGTCCCATGAGGCATTGCAAGATTGAAAGTTACAAGCATGACTCCCAAAGGCAGAGGCATGATGGGACTTGTAGTTTGGCAACAGCTGGAGGGCCAACAGTTTGACACCCTTAAGTCTGGTTACAGCAAGTAGTGTCATCAGGTGCTAGGCCCCTTTTAGGTAGAGCCCCCCTGCAGTGATGGGGTGGAACCTAGAAACGCTGCTGGGAGGTGGGTAGGGGGCGTAGTCAAGGGGTGACTCGGAAAGTGGGAGTTCCTGCACCTATTCTCTGAGAAAAAAAGCTCTGGCCTTATCAGAAGTTTGTTGTTGCTGGGGGGGGGGGGTCAACTGTTCCTGGGAGGGATCTACTGTTGACGGACTGATTCTGGCTGTGGGGAGATCTGTTGCTGCTGTCATAGGTCTATTGTTGCTGGGGGATATTTTATTACAGGTGGTCCATCTTTGTTGGGAGGGGTATACTGTTGCTGGGGAGCCGCAGTTGCTGGGGGTCTATAGTTGTGTGTGGATCTATTGTTGCTGGGGGTCTATAGTTGTGTGTGGATCTATTGTTGCTGGGGTGGGTCTATTTGGCTGCTTTCCTTGTTATCATTAACAAATTCCATACAAATTACTTAATATATTCTCTGAAAGGGGTGGTAGTGGGAAGTGGGTAGGGGGTGGAACCCAGAAATGGCGCTCAGAGGTGGGTAGGGGGCGTAGTCAACGGGTGACTCGGAAAGTGGGAGTTCCTGCACCTATTCTCTGAGAAAAAAAGCCCTGGCCTTATCAGAAGTCTGTTGTTGCTGGGGGGGGGGGGTCAACTGTTCCTGGGAGGGATCTACTGTTGACTGACTGATTCTGGCTGTGGGGAGATCCATTGCTGCTGCCATAGGTCTGTTGTTGCTGGGGGATATTTATTACAGGCGGTCCATTTTTGTTGGGAGGGGTATACTGTTGCTGAGGAGCCGCAGTTGCTGGGGGTCTATAGTTGTGTGTATATCTATTGTTGCTGGGGTGGGTCTATTTGACTGCTTTCCTTATTATCGTTAACAAATTCCATACAAATTATGGGTATGGGGAGGTGGGTAGGGGGTGGAACCCAGAAATGGTGCTCGGAGGTGGGTAGGGGACGTAGTCAACGGGTGACTCGGAAAGTGGGAGTTCCTGCACCTATTCTATGAAAAAAAGCTCTGGCCTTATCAGAAGTCTGTTGTTGCTGGGGGGGGGTCAACTGTTCCTGGGAGGGATCTACGGTGGGTAGGGGGTGGAGTCAAGGGGTAACTCGGAAAGTGGGAGTTCCTGCACCTATTCTCTGCAAAAAAAGCCTTGGCCTTATCAGAAGTCTGTTGTTGCTGGGGGGGGGGTCAACTGTTCCTGGGAGGGATCTACGGTGGGTAGGGGTGGAGTCAAGGGGTAGCTCGGAAAGTGGGACCTATTGTCTGAGAAGAAAACCCCTGGCCTTATCAGAAGTCTGTTGTTGCTGGGGAGGGGGTCAACTGTTCCTGGGATCTACTGTTGACAGACTGATTCTGGCTGTGGGGAGATCTGTTGCTGCTGTCATAGGTCTATTGTTGCTGGGGGATATTTTATTACAGGCAGTCCATTTTTGTTGGGAGGGGTATACTGTTGCTGGGGAGCCGCAGTTGCTGGGGGTCTATAGTTGTGTGGGGATCTATTGTTGCTGGGGTGGGTCTATTTGACTGCTTTCCTTGTTATCGTTAACAAATTCCATACAAATGACTTAATATATTCTCTGAAAGGGGTGGTAGTGGGAGGTGGGTAGGGGGTGGAACCCAGAAATGGCGCTCGGAGGCGGGTAGGGGGCGGAGTCAAGGGATAACTCAGAAAGTGGGAGTTCCTGCACCTATTCTCTGAGAAAAAAAGCTCTGGCCTTATCAGAAGTCTGTTGTTGCTGGGGGGGGGGGGGTTAACTGTTCCTGGGAGGGATCTACTGTTGACGGACTGATTCTGGCTGTGGGGAGATCTGTTGCTGCTGCCATAGGTCTATTGTTGCTGGGGGATATTTTATTACAGGCGGTCCATTTTTGCTGGGAGGGGTATACTGTTGCTGGGGAGCCGCAGTTGCTGGGGGTCTACAGTTGTGTGTATATCTATTGTTGCTGGGGGATATTTTATTACATTTTTGTTGGGAGGGGTATACTGTTGCTGGGGAGCCGCAATTGCTGGGGGTCTATAGTTGTGTGGGGATCTATTGTTGCTGGGGTGGGTCTATTTGACTGCTTTCTTGTTATCGTTAACAAATTCCATACAAATGACTTAATATATTCTCTGAAAGGGGTGGTGGTGGGAGGTGGGTAGGGGGTGGAACCCAGAAATGGTGCTCGGAGGCGGGTAGGGGGCGGAGTCAAGGGGTAACTCGGAAAGTGGGAGTTCCTGCACCTATTCTCTGAGAAGAAAAGCCCTGGCCTCATCAGAAGTCTGTTGTAGACCCTTGGCTAGTAAAGGGTTATGGTGCCCTGCATACATTCTAGCTCGTCTGCTCTGTAATATGTGTCTTACGTGGACTGTGGTTGGTCCAATGTGTCACCTTCTCTGGCTGCCTAACCAGACATGAGATTCAAATCTGAACGTTTTTATCACCACTTTGTGAATTCTGGAGAAAATGAGGTTGGCGAGGTGTTCAGTCCAACTCCCCCATCGTCTTCATGTAGTTTGGGGTTCATCAGACGCAGCATGCTTTGACAGTGTCACGGAGGCATTGTGTCACCTGTTGAGATATTTTAAATAAAACATCTTGAAATTGTAAATATTTAGATTTTAAAAAATGACCAAAACTCAACTTCCTTTAAAACAAAATGTTACAATTATAATCTTTTCTTTTCAAGGGTTCCCTTCTGTCAAACGAGAGCGTCCCTAATGGCAGTACTGCAGACAAGACGCCCGCAGGAAACGTTCCGCCTCCCCCGATTCCTCCTCCGCTTCCGGACAACCTGTGTTACCCACCACCCCCTCCTCCGCTGCCAACAGAGGCTTCCATCTCCAGCTCCATGCAACGACGCTCATCCAACTCTACTGGAAGTGAGTATTTGGGTTCGCTGTTTAGCGTATACTTGACTCAGACAGGTCCACTTGGGTTGGCTTATGGAAGTAACATGTATCACTGAACAAATACTGCTAAAGATCACTGTGTGGGGCCCCAAAGGCCCCAAGTGGTCCATTGGGACCCATGAGACTTAACCACGGTTTAAACCTTGCATCCATCCTGATTTTTAAATTTGATCCAGAACACCGGAGGTTTCAGGAAGGTTCTGGGCTTCTTTGGCTCAGTCTTTGTCTGAAGTCATATTGTTGATGAAAAACTGCAGATCTATTCTTAGAAATCTCTTTGATGCTCTGCTTGTGTAGTACATACCTGAGCAGAAATAATACGAGGACTGTACTGACGGTCATGCAAAAGTGGACATCGCTCTTCTATTAACTCAGATAGGTCGCTGAAATGTTAGATGTTGAAGGTAACTCCATTACTGCAAGAGTTATGGAATGTGAGTTGGGGTTGAAGATTTAAAATGTAGTAACTTCTTCGTCTTATTTCTTTTCTTCTTCTTTCTTATTTTATAGTCTTCTCATTTCTTTCGTAAAGCTTCTTTCTCCCTGCTTCGTCTTCTTTCTCCCTGCTTCGTCTTCTTTCTCCCTTCTTCGTCTTCTTTCTCCCTTCTTCGTCTTCTTTCTCCCTTCTTCGTCTTCTTTCTCCCTTCTTCGTCTTCTTTCTCCCTTCTTCGTCTTCTTTCTTTTCTTCTTCTAACTTCTTATATCTTCTCCCTTCCTCCTGCTCTTCCTACTTCTCCTTCTTATACTTCTCTTTCTCCTTTTTTTTCTATCTTCTTCCTTCTTCTTCTCCTTTCTTCCTCCTCTTCTCTCCTCCTTTCTCCTCCTCCCTCATCCTCCCTCCTCCTTCTCATTTTCCTCATTGTTCCTCCTCCTTTTCCTGCTTCTCCTCTTTCCCCTCCTTCTTCTTCCTCCTCCTTCGTTTCTTCATCTTTCTTCTTCTATCTTCTTCTCATTTCTTTCTTAAAGCTTCTTTCTCCCTTCTTCGTCTTCTTTCTCCCTTCTTCGTCTTCTTTCTCCCTTCTTCGTCTTTCTTCCTTCTTCTTATTCTTTCTTGTTTCTTTTCTTCTTCTTTCTTCTCTCTTCCTTCTTTCCTCCTCACTCCTCCTCCCTCCTTCCTCCTCTTCTTTCCTCCTCACTCCTCCCTCCTTCCATCTCTTCTTTCCTCCTCCCTCCTCCTCCTCCCTCCTCTCTCTTCCTTCTTCCTCCTTTTCCTCATTCTTCCTCCTGCTTTTCCTGCATCTCCTTCATATCCTTCTCCTCTTTCTCCTTTTTTTCTTCTTCCTCTTCTCCTTTCTTCCTCCTCCTCTCTCTTCCTCCCTCTTCCTTCCTCCTCTCTCCTTCCTCCTTCCTCCTCTTCCTTCCTCTTCCTCCCTTCTCCTTATCCTAATTTTCCTCATTGTTCCTCCTCCTTTTCCTCTTTCTCCTTCTTCTTCTTCCTCCTTCTTTCTTCTTCTATCTTCTTTCTTCTTTTATCCTCTTGTTTTTTATTCCTTTTCTTCTTTTTTTCACATCTTCTTTCCTCCTCCCTCCTTCCCCCTCCTTCCTCTCTTTTCTTCCCTCTTTCCTTTTCCTCCTCCTTTTTCTCATTCTTCCTCCTCCTCCTTTTTCTCATTCTTCCTCCTCCTTCTCCTTTGTCTCTTTCTTCTCCTCCTTCTTCTTTTTCATCTGTTTCTGGTATTAAAGCCTGTTTTTTTTTTTTTTCCTTTTAATTAACAAATGTGTTATACTTACCTGCTCTGAGCAGTGGTTCTTGGGTCCCACGTCAGCACTCCTGACTCCTCCCCCTCTAGCAGTACCCCAATAGCAAGCCGCTTGGGAGCACTCATGAGTGCTTGACCCTGAGTCTCCTGTTTCAGCCAATGAGGAGGGAGAGTTCCCGTAGAGCAGAGGCTCTCATGAACATTGCTGGATCAGAGGGGGCTCAGGTAAGGCTTGGTGGGGCTGGGCGGGGGGGGGGGGGGGTGGCGCTGCACCCAGAAGGTTTTTTTACCTTCATGCATAGAATGTTTGAAAGTATAAAACAAACCTTCAGCCTTTAATCTCACTTTAAGCCATGTGCCATCATTGAGTTCGTGATGAAGGAGGGGTGCCGGCTGTTCATCATCCACAGAAGAGTGACACCATTGACAAGAGTCACCAAAGACAAGACAATGCCCCTTTCAATGGTGTCATCTCCATAAATATTCTGTAACCTTTTCTGGATGTCGGTATGCAGGAAAAAAAAGTATCTAAGGGTGCAGGAGTTCGTAAAAACATTGTAACTCTTCATGGAATAAACAAAGATCTACACTTACATCAAAGGTAAGGAGCTGCAGCTTCGACGTGGAGAAGAGGAGGACAGTCTGGCAAGTGGAACCACAAAGCCACCGAAGGCTGATGCTGTCAGAGCCGGACCTGCCAAGAGAACACCCAGCAGCGGCGTTCACTGTTGTCCTCTACCAGGGCCGTGGATAAGGGGGTACACCAGTCCTTGCGTACGGGGCCCAGGCCAGCAGTGGGGCCCAGGCAGCTGGGTGAATTGGATGTGGGCAGGAAAAATGGCTGGCATGGTGGGAGGGGGTAACTACTGGAACCAATCCCCTGTATGACTCTCTCTGCAGCAGCTGGAAGTTGGCTTCTTCAATCCCTCCCCCTGGCTTTCAGCTGCTGCAGAGAGAGCCATACAGGGGATCGGTTCCAGTAATTTCCCCCCACCACACCCATCACCCTCCCTGTGCACCATACATTTCCCCCTGGGTGCCCTCACCCCCACAATGCTTCCAGCTTCCTTCCTCTTGTTTCAGCTGCTGCAGAGAGAGCCATACAGGGGATCGGTTCCAGTAATTTCCCCCCACCACACCCATCACCCTCCCTGTGCAACATACATTTCCCCCTGGGTGCCCTCACCCTCAAAATACTTCCAGCTTCCTTCCTCTTGTTTCAGCTGCTGCAGAGAGAGTCATACAGGGGATTGGTTCCAGTAATTTCCCCCCACCACACCCATCACCCTCCCTGTGCAACATACATTTCCCCCTGGGTGCCCTCACCCTCAAAATACTTCCAGCTTCCTTCCTCTTGTTTCAGCTGCTGCAGAGAGAGTCATACAGGGGATCGGTTCCAGTAATTTCCCCCCACCACACCCATCACCATCCCTATGCACCATACATTTCCCCCTGGGTGCCCTCACCCCCACAATGCTTCCAGCTTCCTTCCTCTTGTTTCAGCTGCTGCAGAGTCATACAGGGGATTGGTTCCAGTAATTGCCCCCCACCACACCCATCGCCCTCCCTGTGCACCATACATTTCCCGCTGGGTGCCCTCACCCCCACAATGCTTCCAGGTTCCTTCCTCTTGTTTCAGCTGCTGCAGAGAGAGTCATACAGGGGATTGGTTCCAGTAATTGCCCCCCACCACACCCATCGCCCTCCCTGTGCACCATACATTTCCCCCTGGGTGCCCTCACCCCCACAATGCTTCCAGGTTCCTTCCTCTTGTTTCAGCTGCTGCAGAGAGAGTCATACAGGGGATTGGTTCCAGTAATTGCCCCCACCACACCCATCACCATACCTATGCAACATACATTTCCCCCTGGGTGCCCTCACCCTCAAAATACTTCCAGCTTCCTTCCTCTTGTTTCAGCTGCTGCAGAGAGAGTCATACAGGGGATCGGTTCCAGTAATTTCCCCCCACCACACCCATCACCATCCCTATGCACCATACATTTCCCCCTGGGTGCCCCCACCCCCACAATGCTTCCAGCTTCCTTCCTCTTGTTTCGGCTGCTGCAGAGAGAGTCATACAGGGGATTGGTTCCAGTAATTGCCCCCCACCACACCCATCGCCCTCCCTGTGCACCATACATTTCCCGCTGGGTGCCCTCACCCCCACAATGCTTCCAGGTTCCTTCCTCTTGTTTCAGCTCCTGCAGAGAGAGTCATACAGGGGATCGGTTCCAGTAATTGCCCCCACCACACCCATCACCATACCTATGCAACATACATTTCCCCCTGGGTGCCCTCACCCTCAAAATACTTCTAGCTTCCTTCCTCTTGTTTCAGCTGCTGCAGAGAGAGTCATACAGGGGATCGGTTCCAGTAATTTCCCCCCACCACACCCATCACCATCCCTATGCACCATACATTTCCCGCTGGGTGCCCTCACCCCCACAATGCTTCCAGCTTCCTTCCTCTTGTTTCACCTGCTGCAGAGAGTCATACAGGGGATTGGTTCCAGTAATTGCCCCCCACCACACCCATTGCCCTCCCTGTGCACCATACATTTCCCGCTGGGTGCCCTCACCCCCACAATGCTTCCAGGTTCCTTCCTCTTGTTTCAGCTGCTGCAGAGAGAGTCATACAGGGGATTGGTTCCAGTAATTGCCCCCACCACACCCTTCACCATACCTATGCAACATACATTTCCCCCTGGGTGCCCTCACCCTCAAAATACTTCCAGCTTCCTTCCTCTTGTTTCAGCTGCTGCAGAGAGAGTCATACAGGGGATCGGTTCCAGTAATTTCCCCCCACCACACCCATCACCATCCCTATGCACCATACATTTCCCGCTGGGTGCCCCCACCCCCACAATGCTGCCAGCTTCCTTCCTCTTGTTTCAGCTGCTGCAGAGAGAGTCATACAGGGGATTGGTTCCAGTAATTGCCCCCACCACACCCATCACCATACCTATGCAACATACATTTCCCCCTGGGTGCCCTCACCCTCAAAATACTTCCAGCTTCCTTCCTCTTGTTTCAGCTGCTGCAGAGAGAGTCATACAGGGGATTGGTTCCAGTAATTTCCCCCCACCACACCCATCACCATCCCTATGCACCATACATTTCCCCCTGGGTGCCCTCACCCCCACAATGCTTCCAGGTTCCTTCCTCTTGTTTCAGCTGCTGCAGAGAGAGTCATACAGGGGATTGGTTCCAGTAATTGCCCCCACCACACCCTTCACCATACCTATGCAACATACATTTCCCCCTGGGTGCCCTCACCCTCAAAATACTTCCAGCTTCCTTCCTCTTGTTTCAGCTGCTGCAGAGAGAGTCATACAGGGGATCGGTTCCAGTAATTTCCCCCCACCACACCCATCACCATCCCTATGCACCATACATTTCCCGCTGGGTGCCCCCACCCCCACAATGCTGCCAGCTTCCTTCCTCTTGTTTCAGCTGCTGCAGAGAGAGTCATACAGGGGATTGGTTCCAGTAATTGCCCCCACCACACCCATCACCATACCTATGCAACATACATTTCCCCCTGGGTGCCCTCACCCTCAAAATACTTCCAGCTTCCTTCCTCTTGTTTCAGCTGCTGCAGAGAGAGTCATACAGGGGATTGGTTCCAGTAATTTCCCCCCACCACACCCATCACCATCCCTATGCACCATACATTTCCCGCTGGGTGCCCTCACCCCCACAATGCTGCCAGCTTCCTTCCTCTCCTTTCAGCAGCTGCAAGCACACAATAAGATCTTTCAGGATCACATTTGCCAGCCCCTTCTTTTCCCGAATGAACACAATGAGTGCTCAGTACCAATCACTAACTGTGTACATTCATAACTGAAGTAAACTGTGTGTTTGGAAGGGGGGGCTTGCCAGCTTGGCTGTATGGGGCCCCATTGTTTCTAACAGCAGCCCTGTCCTCAAGGTCCAGAGCTTGACACCGGAGGGTTGGAGTGGGTGGAGGTTATAGGACTGTGACTGCTGTGAGAGGGATTATTTTTTTCTATGGATGTGGGACATCCGGAGCCCCTCCTTCGCCAGGAACCCATTGATGGCACATTGCTTCTGCTTGGAATCCATTGTTGTCTGAATGGTGGGCAGCACAACGGCTAAATGGTTAGCACTTCCACCTGGAAGTACTGGAGTTATCGGTTCAAATCCCAACCACAGCACCACCTGCCTGGAGTTTGCATGCTCTGCCTGTCTGGGTTTCCTCCAGGTACTCTGGTTTCCTCGCACACTGATATGCTGATGCATACCCTTAAGTAAGGGGGACTCTAATAGAGATGGACTCTTATGTAAGGGGGGACTCTGCTGGGGACCCTGATTCAAGAAGAGGACTCTGATGGGGACCCTGATGTAAGAGGGACCCTGATGTAAGGGGGACTTTTATGGGGACCCTGTTGTAAGGGGGGACTCCAGGGGGGATTCTGATATAAGGGGGGATGCTGATAGGTACCTTGATGTAAGGGGGACTCCAATGGAAATTAACTCTGATGTAAGGGGGGCTCTGATTTAAGGGGAGGACTCTGATGGGGACCCTGATTCAAGGAGAGGCCTTGGTGGAGATCCTGATGTAAGAGGGACCTTGACGGGGATCCTGATGTAAGAGGGACATTGACGGGGACCCTGATGTAGGAGGGACCTTGATGGGGACCCTGATGTAAGAGGGACCTTGATGACGACCCTGATGTAAGAGGGACCTTGATGAGGACCCTGATGTAAGAGGGACCTTGATGGGGATCCTGATGTAAGAGGGACCTTGATGGGGATCCTGATGTACGAGGGACCTTGACGGGGATCCTGATGTAAGAGGGACCTTGACGGGGATCCTGATGTAAGAGGGACCTTGATGGGGATCCTGATGTAACGGGGACTCTGATGGGTTCCTTAATGTAAGTAGGACTCAGATGGGCACCTTGATGTAAGGTAGGAAGCTTATCCTGGGAACCCTGATGTAAGAGGGACCTTGCTGGGGATCCTGATGTAAGAGGGACCTTGCTGGGGATCCTGATGTAAGAGGGACCTTGCTGGGGATCCTGATGTAAGAAGGACCTTGCTGGGGATCCTGTTGTAAGAAGGACCTTGCTGGGGATCCTGTTGTAAGAGGGACCTTGCTGGGGATCCTGATGTAAGAGGGATATTGATGGAGACCCTGATGTAAGAGGGACCTTGCTGGGGATCCTGATGTAAGAGGGACCTTGCTGGGGACCCTGATGTAAGAGGGACCTTAATGGGGATCCTGATGTAAGAGGGACCTTGATGGGGATCCTGATGTAAGATGGACCGTGATGGGGACCCTGATGTAAGAGGTACCTTAATGGGGATCCTGATGTAAGACGGACCTTGATGGGGATCCTGATGTAAGACGGACCTTGATGGGGATCCTGATGTAAGACGGACCTTGATGGGGATCCTGATGCAATGGGGACTCTTATGGGTTCCTTAATGTAAGTAGGACTCAGATGGGCACCCTGATGTAAGGTAGGATGCTTATCTTGGGGACCCTGATGGAAGACAGAAACACTGATGGGGACCCTGATTTAAAGGGGGACTCCAGTGGGGACCCTGATGTAAGTGGGGACCTCTGATGGAGATGAGACCCTAACCTCCAACCCCCCCACTGCCACTGTGATTACAAGCTCATTCAGTTCCCCGTGGAGAGATCTGGTATTTCATGAACTGTAGATGTTCTTCTCCCCTCCTGGCTGTGAATGTCTTCTGGTCCCTTATTGAGGTCCCCGGTGCACCTCAAGCCTCTTCAGAACTTTTCTCCTTCCTCTAACGTTCCTCTAACTCCATTTTTCCTTCTTTCTCAGAACTTTCTAACGAACGTTGTTCTATTGTTGATGTTATTCTTCCTTTTCGTTTGATTTGTAACTGTTTGTTTCTCATTTCTTTTTTCTCCTCCTCACTTGCCAACGCCGTGTGATTTGTTTTGTCCCGTCTCTGTCCGGCCTTTTGTCTGTTCTCCGACCGACTCAATCATGCTTGCCTGCATCTGCTGCTTGTCGGGGACGCTGGCTGACCTGCATGCCAATTCTGCCCCCCCCCCAATTCCCTCTGTGTGCCTCCTTTGTGCGCCCGCTCCTGCCCCTCTCCCCCTCTCCTCTCTCTTCATTCTAGAAGTGATAGCACTCAGGCAAAGGAAGAGTAAGTACTTCTGTTTTCATTCATATCGGACTTTCATAACTTTTCTCTTCCTCTTTCCCACTCTGTATTGGCTGGCAGTCCTGGTCTGGGAGCCGGGACCCTCTTCCAGGACTTTGGTGGATAGACGGGGAACTTGGTGTGTTGGGGGTGTGAAGATACGTTGTTTGAATGCGTTGTTGGGAGGGATCACAAACGGTGCGATGAACCGAAACACTCCAGCGGCTCTTGAGAAAATTGAGGGCCAGTCCATCCAACAGCGACATTTCAGCTAGAGGCGGAGCGATCTGTGTCCTACACCACTTGAGGCATTTATATACCTCCATATATGTTACTAAACCTGGGACCCCGCATTCAGTATATCTACCCCCCCGGACCCTGCATTCAGTATATCTACCCCCCCCGGACCCTGCATTCAGTATATCTACCCCCCCAGACCCTGCATTCACTATATCCGGTCTCCCCGGACCCTGCATTCACTATATCCGCTCTCCCCGGACCCCGCATTCACTATATCCGCTCTCCCCGGACCCCGCATTCACTATATCCGCTCTCCCCGGACCCTGCATTCACTATATCTACCCCCCCCTGGACCCCGCATTCAGTATATCTACCCCCCCGGACCCCGCATTCAGTATATCTACCCCCCCGGACCCCGCATTCAGTATATCTACCCCCCCGGACCCCGCATTCAGTATATCTACCCCCCCGGACCCCGCATTCACTATATCTACCCCCCTAGACCCCGCATTCACTATATCTACCCCCCCCTGGACCCTGCATTCACTATATCCGCTCTCCCCGGACCCCGCATTCACTATATCTACCCCCCTTGGACCCCGCATTCACTATATCCGCTCCCCCCGGACACCGCATTCACTATATCCGCTCTCCCCGGTCCCCGCATTCACTATATTCGCTCTCCCCAGACCCTGCATTCACTATATCTACCCCCCCCCTGGACCCTGCATTCACTATATTCGCTCTCCCCGGACCCTGCATTCACTATATCTACCCCCCCCCGGACCTCGCATTCACTATATCCGCTCCCCCGGACCCCGCATTCACTATATCCGCTCCCCCCAGACCCCGCATTCACTATATCCACTCTCCCCGGACCCCGCATTCAGTATATCTACCCCCCCCCGGACCCCGCATTCACTATATCCGCTCTCCCCGGACCCCGCATTCACTATATCCGCTCTCCCCGGACCCTGCATTCACTATATCCGCTCTCCCCGGACCCCGCATTCACTATATCCGCTCTCCCCGGACCCCGCATTCACTATATCCGCTCTCCCCGGATCCTGCATTCACTATATCCGCTCTCCCCGGACCCCGCATTCACTATATCTACCCCCCTTGGACCCCGCATTCACTATATCCGCTCCCCCCGGACACCGCATTCACTATATCCGCTCTCCCCGGTCCCCGCATTCACTATATTCGCTCTCCCCAGACCCTGCATTCACTATATCTACCCCCCCCCCCGGACCCTGCATTCACTATATTCGCTCTCCCCGGACCCTGCATTCACTATATCTACCCCCCCCGGACCTCGCATTCACTATATCCGCTCCCCCGGACCCCGCATTCACTATATCCGCTCCCCCCAGACCCCGCATTCACTATATCCACTCTCCCCGGACCCCGCATTCAGTATATCTACCCCCCCCCGGACCCCGCATTCACTATATCCGCTCTCCCCGGACCCCGCATTCACTATATCCGCTCTCCCCGGACCCCGCATTCACTATATCCGCTCTCCCCGGACCCCGCATTCACTATATCCGCTCTCCCCGGACCCCGCATTCACTATATCCGCTCTCCCCGGATCCTGCATTCACTATATCCGCTCTCCCCGGACCCCGCATTCACTATATCCGCTCTTCCCAGACCCCGCATTCACTATATCCGCTCTCCCCGGACCCCGCATTCACTATATCCGCTCTCCCCGGACCCCGCATTCACTATATCCGCTCTCCCCGGATCCTGCATTCACTATATCCGCTCTCCCCGGACCCCGCATTCACTATATCTGCTCTCCCCGGACCCTGCATTCACTATATCTGGTCTCCCACAGTACACAGAACATGGAAATTAAATTATTTTAGTAAATATAAACTTCTAAATACCTTTTCTCATCAGCAGTATATAGCAATCTAGTGACTTCTATCAGTGTCCAGCAGAGCACTGGTTAAAGTTTGTAGGAGGAGTTTTCATTTTGCTCTAGGAGGATGCAGAAACCCTGACCTCTGTCTGGACAGTGCTGATTGGCCCTGTGCTGATCACATGCACTCTCCCAAGGAAAAAAAAACACTCTGTAGCAATACACACTAAACTGAGCATGTGCAGACTATTGCACTAACAGTATTTTCTTGTGCAAAGTGGGATTAAAGGAAACTGTTGTAAGCATCCCTGGTGGTATTATGTGGAATGTGCTGACCCCTATCAGGACACAAAGGCACCATTTCCCATTTAAGTCTATGGGGTGTCATTTCCCATCGAAATCTATGGGGTGCGATTTCCCATTGAAGTCTATGGGGTACTATTTCCCCTTGAAATCTATAGAGCCCGATTTCCCATTGAAGTCTATGGGACGCGATTTCCCATTGGCGCCTATGGCACCTGGCATTTGTCGAGTCCTGCTTTAACTATCATTTTTAAGCACCAATAGAACTTTCTTGTTCAAATTGGGATTAAAGGAAACTGTTGTAATGGTAGTATTATGTGGAATGCCCTGACCCCTGTCAGAACACAAAGGCACCATTTCCCACTGAAGTCTATGGGGAGCGATTTCCCATTGAAGTCTATTGGGCTCCATTTCCCATTGAAGTCTGTGGAGCACCATTTGCCAATGAAATCTATGGGGTGCGATTTCCCATCGAAGTCTATGGGGCACTATTTCCCATTGAAGTCTATAGGGCGCCATTTCCCATTGCTGTCTGTGGGGCTCCATTTTCCATAGATGTCTGAGGAGCACCATTTGCCAATGAAATCTATGGGGTGCGATTTCCCATGGAAGTCTATGGGGCACTATTTACCATTGAAGTCTATAGGTCGCCATTTCCCATTGAAGTCTGTGGGGCGCCATTTCCCAGCGAAATCCATGGGGTGTGATTTCCCATTGTAGTCTATAGGGCATGATTTCACAGTGAATCTATAGGGCGCGATTTCCCATTGAAGTCTGTGGGGTGCCATTTCCCATTGCAGTCTATGGGGCACTATTTCCCCTTGAAATCTATAGAGCCCGATTTCCCATTGAAGTCTATGGGGCTCCATTTCCCATTGAAGTCTATGGGGCTCCATTTCCCATTGAAGTCTATGGGGCTCCATTTCCCATTGAAGTCTATGGGGCACTATTTCCCATTGAAGTCTACAGGACACTATTTCCCATTGAAGTCTATAGGGCGTGATTTCCCATTGGGCCTATGGCGCCTGGCATTTGTCGACTCCTCCTTTAACTATCATTTTTAAGCACTAACAGTACTACAGTGCAAATTGGGATTAAAGGAAACTGTTGTAAGCCCCCCTGGTAGTATTTTGTGGAATGTCCTAACCCTTGTCAGAACACAAAGACACCATTTCCCACTGAAGTCTATGGGGCGCCATTTCCCACTGAAGTCTGTGGAGCACCATTTGCCAATGAAATCTATGGGGTGCGATTTCCCATCAAAGTCTATGGGGCACTAATTCCCATTGAAGTCTATAGGGCGCCATTTCCCATTGAAACTGTTGTAAGCCCCCCTGTCAGTATTATGTGGAATGTCCTGACCCCTGTAACTGTCCCTTTTGCTGGACAACTTGGTCTGCAAAATAATGTAAAGAAAAGGAAAAACAGCCATGTAATAAAAAAACGATATTGAATCCCGCCATCACTATGATCCCAATAAAGTTACTAGAATACAATATTTTTTTCCTGTGACGGTTCTTTAAATTTTCATGAGCTGATCCTCCACCTGTCACGTCGCCAATAAACAGGTAAAAACATTGTCAGTTACCAGTTGTACATAATTTAGCGCGGCGCGGCTGGCGTACGCACATTTACAGATGTCTGACTGGCCCGCGGTCATCAGACACAATGAGGACGACAAAAAAAAAAAGCTCAGCGGCTAGTTAGCACGCCTGGAGGGTGCGTCTGACACAATGGCGCCCATCGGTTTGGTTGATGTGCTTTCTACAGAGAAACAGGACTGGGTGCTGGGAGCAAAAGATGAACAGTAGTCTTGGCTGGTATGGAGGCGATGGTGGATTGGGGTTGTAGGGTGCGGATTATTTTTACACGCCACGGTTCATATTTTCCAGGATGGTGTCTGGGGCAAACACCACGTGCATCCTCAATGCATCCTGAGCCACCATGTGCATCCTCAATGCATCCTGAGCCACCATGTGCATCCTCAATGCATCCTGAGCCACCACGTGCATCCTCAATGCATCCTGAGCCACCACGTGCATCCTCAATGCATCCTGAGCCACCACGTGCATCCTCAATGCAGCCTGAGCCACCACGTGTATCCTCAATGCATCCTGAGCCACCACGTGCATCCTCAATGCATCCTGAGCCACCACGTGCATCCTCAATGCATCCTGAGCCACCTGGTGCATCCTCAATGCATCCTGAGCCACCACGTGCATCCTCAATGCATCCTGATCCACCACGTACATCCCGAGCCATCATGTGCGTCATCAATGCATTCTGAGCCACCACATGCATCCCGAGCCATCATGTGCATCTTCAATGCATTCTGAGCCACCACATGCATCCTCAATGCATTCTGAGCCACAACGTGCATCCTCAATGCATCCTGAGCCACCACATGCATCCTCAATGCATTCTGAGCCACAACGTGCATCCTCAATTTATCCTGAGCCACCACGTGCATCCTCAATGCATTCTGAGCCACAAGGTGCATCCTCAATGCATCCTGAGCCATCACGTGCATCCTGAGCCACCACGTGCATCCTCAATGCATCTTGAGCCACCACGTGCATCCTCAATGCATCCTGAGCCACCACGTGCAGCCTCAATGCATCCTGAACCATCACATGCATCCTGAGCCACCACGTGCATCCTCAATGCATCCTGAGCCTCCACGTGCATCCTCAATGCATCCTGATCCACCACGTGCATCCTCAATGCATCCTGAGCCACCACGTGCATCCTCAATGCATCCTGAGCCACCACGTGCATCCTCAATGCATCCTGAGCCTCCATGTGCATCCTCAATGCATCCTCAGCCACAACATGCATCCTCAATGCATCCTGAGCCACAACATGCATCCTCAATGCATCCTGAGCCACCACGTGCATCCTGAGCCACCACGTGCATCCTTAATGCATCCTGTGCCCCAACATGCATCCTCAATGCATCCTGAACCACAACATGCATCCTCAATGCATCCTAAGCCACCACGTGCATCCTGAGCCACCACATGCATCCTCAATGCATCCTGAGCCACCACGTGCATCCTCAATGCATCCTGAGCCTCCACGTGCATCCTCAATGCATCCTCAGCCACAACATGCATCCTCAATGCATCCTGAGCCACAACATGCATCCTCAATGCATCCTGAGCCACCACGTGCATCCTGAGCCACCACGTGCATCCTTAATGCATCCTGTGCCCCAACATGCATCCTCAATGCATCCTGAACCACAACATGCATCCTCAATGCATCCTAAGCCACCACGTGCATCCTGAGCCACCACATGCATCCTCAATGCATCCTGAGCCACCACGTGCATCCTCAATGCATCCTGAGCCACCACGTGCATCCTCAATGCATCCTGAGCCACCACGTGCATCCTCAATGCATCCTAAGTCACCACATGCATCCTCAATGCATCCTGAGCCACCACGTGAATCCTCAATGCATCCTGAGGACAAGGTTGGGCAGGAGGGGCGGCTGCCCCGCGGCTCAGCAGTTTACTGTCTGCTTTGCCCACTGTCAGCTTCACCGGTTGCTAGGGGACATTCGGTTGCCTGCTTAGCAACCAATGACAGGTGGAGAGGGGAGGAGGTAGTAGTGGCAAACATGCCGATTGAGCTGCACAGCGTACAGAGACAGGCACTCTATAAATACAAATCTGATTGCGCTGCAAGTGAATTTTCCATCCCACTCGTTCTCCATCCAGACAAATATTTATGAGTGAAGAAAGATGTTAGACGCTAATTTCTGTCCGATGAGTTATAAAGCAGCATTTCCTGGGGTCACTGTGTACTGTGTGTGTGGCTTTAACCCCTTCAGTACCGGGCACTGTCCCCCCCCCCCCCTTCCTGCCCAGGCCAATGTTCAGCTTCCGGCGCTGTCGCACTTTGAATGACAATTGCGCGGTCATGAAACACTGCGCCCGTATGAAATGTTTATAATTTTTTTCACACAAAAACCCCATGGTATGTAATCACAACTGTGTTCTTCTTTTTTATTTTTTTGAACTGTAAACAAAAAAGAGCAAAAGGTTTGGGGAGAAAAAAGTTTTTCTTGTTTCTAATATAACATTTTGCAAACAGGTAATTTTTCTCCATAACTGATGTGTGTTGATGAGGAGGCACTGATAGGCAGCACTGATGGGCACTGATAGGCAGCATTGATGAGGCGGCACTGATAGGCAGCACTGGTGGGAACTGATAGGCTGCACTGATGTGGTGGCACTGGTGGACATTGATGAGGAGGCACTGATGGGAACTGATAGGCAGCATTGATGAACACTGATAGGCAGCGTAGATGAGGCGGCACTGATAGGCAGCACTGATGGGCAGTGATAGGCTGCACTGATGTGGCAGCACTGGTGGACATTGATGAGGAGGCACTGATGATGCTGCACTGAAGGGCACTGACTTGCAGCTCTGACTTATAGCACTGATAGGAGGCTCTGATTGGTGGCACTGCTGAGCAGCACTGTTGGGCACTGCTGGGAAGCACTACTGGGCACTGATGGGCAGCACTGTTGGGCACTTTTGGAGCTTCAATGATAACCAGTTCAGATGTCCTCTTTTCACAGTTGCCGGTTATTGGGAGTCACTGCCGATAACCAGCAAGTGTATTTACATGGTAATCAGCTGTGATTGGACACGGTTGATCACGTGGTAAAGGCCGCTGTTATTGGCCTTTTATTATGCCATATGATCAGCTGTGTCCAAAGGACCCATCGATCACAGACAGCGCCGGATGCGTGCCACAGGGTGCTCGTTCTTGGAGGACGTCATATGATGCCCTCCCTGAACTGGATGTCCGCACTGTTGCCATCATTCCTCTATAGCGCGGTAAGGAAGTGCTTAAAGAAGATGTAAGCCCGATCTCTCATACAAGGTGTCATGCGGGCTTCCCATGGAGACCATTCCAACACACATTACGCAGACATGGTCCACTGTTGTCACCTTCAGGAAACCCGTCCTCAGTAAGGCCGTGCAGCCATTGCCGGAGTGCATGCAGACAGGACGTGGCTACAAGAAAGGTTGCATGGGATGATTGGTTGCATTGTAGTTCCAAAGCCCAACATACATCAGTGGATGGACCCCGGACACGGGTCATAGTCAGGATCTGTCCCTGTTGGTGGATTGTGGAACATACAGTCAAGATTGTAGATTTATGGAGGACACGGCTTTTGTGATATCTAACAATGATTGCTCTTCCTGTAGGTACAAAGTCCTTCAACATGATGTCCCCAACCGGTGACAACTCGGAGCTGCTGGCAGAAATTAAAGCCGGGAAAAGCCTAAAACCCACTCCACATAGCAAAGGCCTCACCACCATCTTCTCAGGCAGTGGACAGCAAGGAACAAATGTACGGTGATCTCATGCTACTGATGGTACATCATTCATTAGCCCAGGGATCTCCAAGCTATGGTACACGGGCCACATTCAGCCCCCTACAAGATTTTATCCGGCCCCCAGCTAGGGTCATTGGCTTACAAGAAAGGTTGCATGGGATGATTGGTTGCATTGTGGTTCTAAAGCCCAACATACATCAGTGGATGGACCCCGGACACGGGTCATAGTGTACTGTGTACATAGTGTACCCCTCAATGTGTACTGATTGAGGCTTAAGGTCAGCAGAGGCTGCCTATGGTCTCTGCTCCTGATGTAAGGGGGGACTCTGATGGGGATCATTATATAAAGGGGGGCTCTGATGGGGTCCCTGATGTAAGGGGGACCCAGATAGGGACCCTGATGTAAGGGGGGGGAGTCTGATGAGGACCCTGATGTAAGGGGGGAGACTGATGAGGACCCTGATGTAAGGGGGAAGTCTGATGGGGACCCTGATGTAGGGGGGATTCAGATAGGGCCCATATAAAAGGAGGGACTCTGATGGGGACCCTGATGTAAGGAGGACTCTAATGGGGACCCTGATATGAGGGGGGGGCTCTATTGGTGACCCTGATATAAGGGGGGCTCTGATGAGGATCCTAATAAAAGGGGGGCTCTGTTGGAACCCTGATATAAGGGGTCTCTGATGGGGTCCCTGACAGAGGGGGGGATCTGATGGGGACCTTGATGTAAGGGGAGGACCCTGATGGAAACCCTGATAAAAGGGGCCTCTGATGGGGACCCTGATGTAAGGAGGACTCTAATGGGGACCCTGATATGAGGGGGGGCTCTATTGGTGACCCTGATATAAGGGGGGCTCTGATGAGGATCCTAATAAAAGGGGGGCTCTGTTGGAACCCTGATATAAGGGGTCTCTGATGGGGTCCCTGACAGAGGGGGGGATCTGATGGGGACCTTGATGTAAGGGGAGGACCCTGATGGAAACCCTGATAAAAGGGGCCTCTGATGGGGACCCTGATATAAGGTGGGAGGGCTCTGATATGGACCCTGATTATAAGGGGAGGTTCTGAAAGGGACCCTGATGTAAGGGGGGGGCTCTGATATGGACCCTGATTATAAGGGGAGGCTCTGATAGGGACCCTGATATGGGGGGGGCTCTGATATGGACCCTGATATAAGTGAGGGGGGTCTGATAGGGATCCTGATATAAGAGGGGACTATGGTGTCCGTTTATGACACAGAGAATAGCTGCGATTCAACAGATCTCAGCTATTCTCTGGTCATTCACAGTTTATGACACTCAGGAGATCATGTCAGCCCTTCTCTGGAGATCTGTGTTCTCCCTCCAGATTCTCCAGCCCAGAGCTGGAGAATCAGAGGGACCGCAAACTAAGCAGAGATAATTTACCTCTGTTTAGTAAACTGATCTTTTACTGTAATCTGGAAAGACTATAGTAAAATCAGCCGTTTTCCAGCGTTTGGAGACCGTTCTCCCTTCGTTCGGAGAACTGCTTCATAAACTGCATTCACAGGAGAACTGTGTTCTCCGAGAATGCCGGAGAACTGAGCAGCGATCTATTACCGCTGGTTCACAAACGGACACCAAAGACAGAGATTTTAATTGTAATGGCGATTAAAAAATACAAAAGATGAAACCTGGCAGTATTAATTCTCTTTCAAAGCATTAGACTGTATAGATTCTGCATATTTCTGGTAGCAGTAATAGTATTGTTGTTTTTATAATTGATGATGATATTATTTGTATTATTATTAGTAGTAGTATTGTATTATTAGTATTATTATTAGTAATAAAGTACTGCGCAAACTGTTGGATCTATACATATTTCTGCTCCTAGAAGCTGAAGCTCAAAAAATGCTAAAAGCCTAAAGTAGTGTGCATGGACACCGAGGAGAACACTATTTAGCTTTTAAGAGCAGAAAAAAATACTAGTGTGCATGGAGCCTTAGTAGTAGCAGTATTATTATTAATGTATTATTAGTATTAGTAGTATTAATGTATTAGTATTGATGTATTAGTAGTAGTAGTAGTATTATTATTAATGTATTATTAGTATTAGTAGTAGTAGTAGTAGTAGTAGTAGTAGTATTAGTATTAATGTATTAGTAGTAGTAGTAGTAGTATTAATGTATTAGTAGTAGTAGTAGTAGTAGTAGTATTAGTATTAATGTATTAGTAGTAGTAGTAGTAGTAGTAGTATTAATGTATTAGTAGTAGTAGTAGTAGTAGTAGTAGTATTAATGTATTAGTAGTAGTAGTAGTAGTAGTATTAGTATTAATGTATTAGTAGTAGTAGTAGTAGTAGTATTAGTATTAATGTATTAGTATTAGTAGTAGTAGTAGTAGTAGTATTATTAATGTAGTAGTAGTAGTAGTAGTAGTAGTAGTATTAATGTATTAGTAGTAGTAGTAGTAGTAGTATTATTATTAATGTAGTAGTAGTAGTATTAGTATTAATGTATTAGTAGTAGTAGTAGTAGTAGTAGTATTAATGTATTAGTAGTAGTAGTAGTATTATTAATGTATTATTATTATTAGTAGTAGTAGTAGTACTATTATTATTAATAATGTATTAGTAGTAGTAGTAGTAGTAGTATTAGTATTAATGTAGTAGTAGTAGTAGTATTAGTATTAATGTATTAGTAGTAGTAGTAGTAGTATTATTAATGTAGTAGTATTAGTATTAATGTATTAGTAGTAGTTGTAGTAGTAGTAGTAGTATTAATGTATTAGTAGTAGTAGTAGTAGTAGTATTAATGTATTAGTAGTAGTAGTAGTAGTAGTAGTAGTGTTAATGTATTAGTAGTAGTAGTAGTATTAGTATTAATGTATTAGTAGTAGTAGTAGTAGTAGTAGTAGTATTAATGTATTAGTAGTAGTAGTAGTAGTAGTAGTAGTATTAATGTATTAGTAGTAGTAGTAGTAGTATTATTAATGTAGTAGTAGTAGTATTAATGTATTAGTAGTAGTAGTAGTAGTAGTAGTATTAATGTATTAGTAGTAGTAGTAGTATTAGTATTAATGTAGTAGTAGTAGTATTAATGTATTAGTAGTAGTAGTAGTATTAGTATTAATGTATTAGTAGTAGTAGTAGTATTATTATTATTATTATTATTATTAGTAGCAGTAGTATTAATAATGTATTATTATTAATGTATTGTTATTATTATTCATTTAATAATAATTTTAGTCTTACGATTATTCTTCTTTTTTACAGCCAGAGGTTCAGTCTCCATCGACCCCTCCTCCGACCTCCCCAGTCACGCCCCCCGAGAACTCCACCATCCTGACCAGTGGGGCGATAAGAAAGCCATCGGAGCCCATAGTAAACGGGAATTCTGCCCCGTCGGCTCCAATGCAGAGCAGCCAGCTGGATATCGAATCCCTCATCCCCACCCATGATGAGCAGGGGAGGCCCATCCCGGAGTGGAAGCGGCAGGTGATGGTGAGGAAGCTGCAGCTGAAGATCCAGGAAGAGGAGGAGAAGAAGCGCACGGTGAGGGTCATTTCATACTTCTTTGTTTTGTGCGGATTGAGTTGGTTTGGTTTGGTTTTGGGTTGACTTGTGTGGGCGTGTCCTGTAATCTGTTACTGTTTGTTACTGTTTGCCTTCAGACTATTACTTTCTTTCTATTTCTTGTACTGATAGAGCAGCAACATATCTACACAGTTCAATGAACCAGCCCCATCGTGCTCCACCCCATCCTGCTGCGCCCTAATGTAGTCATGGGTTTTAGGATGCATGCTACTTCCCCTAGGATTTTGCCCGTAGGGAAAAGGGGTGGGGCTTTTAAGAAGGGGGCAGGCCTCCACAGCACCACAAGGTCGATGTTCTCCTAATACCGCTGGGATTTCAAGGGTGCTAATGCCACTATAGGCACCACAAAGCAGAGCAGGCATCGAAGGGATGCATCTTATGGTGGCCATACATTCTTCGATAAGTGATCAATCTGTGCTTCGATAAATTATCAATTTCTTTTCTGATCGATCCCCCTCGGTAAAGATAATCGATCTTTAGTTTAATTGATCGCTATGATGCACACCAGGATTTTGATTTTGATCCATAGTTGGAAGGATAAGTGATCAATTTCTTTTCCAGTCATTTTCTTTTCCTTCTAACTTCAAACCTTCTGAGCTAATCACCATTTATCAGTCAACTATCTGCACTATAGGAGTCTCCAACCTCTTCTCTTCTTTTCTTTTCTGGTTAACACTCCACCAGGAGCTGATAACAAGTCCATTGTGACCTTCATGGACCACCACATCTTCAATAGTGAGTGAGGTTTTGAGGTCCATTCACACATAAACAACATTTTTTTGGTTTACATACTTTTGAGCCATCTTCGTCATGATAGGAATTTTTGAATTTTTTGAAACATCTCTTCTTTATTAACTCTTTTGTCTTGTAGAACAGCGTATGCCATGATGGCTTAGAGAGGTCAATGCAAATTCCAACTAAGTAGGACATAGGCAAATCCGGAACATTTGCATGCACTGAGATGACTCCATGGGTTTACAGCTCCTTCACACCTCAGCAGAAAACATTTTATTGTCCAGATATTTTCATGTTTTATGAACATGGTTTGATTATCTAGAGATCTTAGCGTCTCGGAGTATTGACACCACTAGCAGGAGGGTCCTTGGACATCATGCTGATCTAGGTACACCTAAATGACTAGGACACATATGCCAAACACAAGGCCCACAGGCTGTATCTGGCCCACCAGGCCTTTTCACTTTTGTGTGTGTTTTCGTTTCTCACAGGATGGAGGGTGTGGATCCTCGGGCCTACCCTGAAGTCTAGGGGGAGGATGTGTGGCCTTTTGGTTCCTTCCTCCCCTGTCCCTAGTGGGTTTTCTCTTCGGGAGAGCTCCCTTACCAAGTACTTGGTGGCTGTCTTCGGCTGGCCACAAGGAACGGGGTCCGCCAGGCATTTTGGCTAGGCGGACCACATGGGAACCTTGTCCCTTTCAGGAGCTTCGTGCCTCGGGGGATCAGGGTAGAGGTCCATCCCCTTCGGGGGAAGGACAAAGCACACCCCTAAGTGCACTTTTTTGTGTGGTGTTTTGCACTTGCATGTTTTTTGTGAACACTTACGGGTTTTTCGTTTTGCGCACGTTCGCGGGCTTAAAAGGAAAAGAAAAAAAAAAACAGGCCTTTTCACTTGGTCTTCGCACCCAGTTTTGCAGCCTGAATCTGGCAGGGGAGTTTGAGTTGCACACCGTGCATAGGGCACCCCTTAACTCTGCACTCTGTATGTAGTGTACTCCTGAACTCTGCACTCTGAGCATACCACACCCTGAACTTTGCACTC
The DNA here is from genome assembly GCF_062004578.1 of Staurois parvus. Classification (NCBI taxonomy): domain Eukaryota; kingdom Metazoa; phylum Chordata; class Amphibia; order Anura; family Ranidae; genus Staurois; species Staurois parvus. The sequence continues at coordinate 162,940 of NW_028319526.1, read as the reverse complement.
TATAAGTAGCATACTACACCTGAACTCTTCTCTCCTTATGTAGCATACTCCTGAACTCTGCATGTAACGTACTCCTGAACCCTGCCTCTGTAGATAGTGCACCCCTGAACTCTGTACTTTGTGCATTGAACACTGCACACCCCTGGAGCTGCACTCTGTACTTAGCACACCCCTTAACTCTGCAACATAGTGTGCCCCTGAACCCTGCACTCTGTACATACTGCACCCCAGCTACAACTGACCCTTTGAGGCAATGAAATTAACACCATAGAACTGGACTAGAACATTTAATAAATGCTCATTCTTGAAGGTGCTTTGGAGGTGCATTGGTTCCATTGTGTATATAAGCCAGGGGTCTCAAAACGTTTCTAATCAAAGGGACAGTTTAATGTGTTTCTGACTTTAGGAGGACCATCCATTGGGAGCATCCCAGTGGGATGCCTCATCTATTGGTTTTAGTGTAGTAATACTGCCCCATTGTTCAGTGGGAGGAATAGCACCCCCATCATGGGTGTCAGTTGCAGATGGAATGGTGCCCCAAGGGTTGCATAGAGGCAAACAGTTGAACCATGAAGGATCAGCATCACATGTGGTTGTTACCTAAAGCATGCAAATACAGCCTGCCTAGGAATGCCCACTCCTTTAGATAGACACCCATCTAAGCGGTTTGATATTTGCATAGCTCCTCCCACGCACCACCTGTTGTTACTTATCATCATTTTTTTTTTCTATAGGGTACATATCAGATATTAAACTGATAAGAACAGAATTTGTTTTTTTTAAAATATACTTTATTTTTTACATAAGTATAAAAAACAAGGTACTTTAGTTGGGGTACAGCTCCCCCTGTACTGCGACGCAGCGCTTAATACACCACATGACAATACAGTTCCAACCGTACAATAAATACATTCACTCAGCGGTATGATGACTAACGTGATGCGCACGGCAGACAAATTCCCCAGACCATCACGTCATGCATGACGCCACTTATGCCGAGACTGGTTGTGGCCCCTTAACGTTCCACTAGAGTATCCTGGTAGTGCAATGTCAGATGTGCAGTGCCTGGGTTAAACCCCTGTCCCACACATCCCACATGGCTTCTCGGCCTTTTGGCTAAGATCAAGTGTAGTATCTGTTCTTATCAGTGTCCAGTGGGGGTGCTCCCGGCCATTCTAGCTTTGCGGGGATGGCTGTTGTATAGTACCCTCACTGGTATGATGGGGGTCCGGAAGGCTACCGGAGGGATAGAAAGCGTGGTGCCCACGAGTAGAAGCTGGGGCCCGTGAGTAATTCCCCCGAGAAGACCGGAAAGACCCAGTACCTCCTGATTTGGACGGATCTACCTTGTCTGGCCAGGGGTCGGGAAGGCAGAGAGTCCGCAAACCAGTGCCCCCTGAGTTGTCGCCTCAGGGGGGCCACTAGTAACACCTGGGTGTGGGACCCCACAGTGTGAAGATGGCACATTGTCACTGATTTACCACTTTTTCTGCACAGCGCCCTTAAGACCAGGCCTTATGGCTAGGATCAGGGCAATTTTTGCTACAGGCCTCAGGGCCTGGTCTGTGCACAATTTGGCACGACCACTTTTTTATTTTTTATTTATTTAATTTATTCACCTCCCACGTTTTGTCACTTTTTCTTACTTTTGTGTGTGTTTTTCACAGGATGGAGGGTGTGGGTCCTTGGGCCTTGCCTGAAGTCTAGGGGGAGGATGTGTGGCCTTTTGGTTCCTTCCTCCCCTGATCCCTAGGGGGTTTTCTCTCCAGGAGAGCCCCCTGACCAAGTACTGGGTGTCCGGCTTCGGCTGGACACAAGGAACGGTGGTCCACCAGGCCTTTTGGCCAGGAGGACCAATTGGGAACCTTGTCCCTGTCAGGAGCTTTGTGCCCCGGGGGATCAGGGTAGTTGTCCAAGCCCCTTTAGGGGTAGGACTAAAGCACACCCCTAAGTGCACTTTTTCGTGTGGTGTTTTGCACTTGCACAACACTTACGGGTTTTTCGTTATAGTTGCACGTTTGCGGACTTACAAAAAAAAAAAAACGTGATGTGCACGGCAGACAAATTCCCCAGACCATCACATCATGTATGACGCCACTTATGCTGAGACTGGTTGTGGCCCCTTAAGGTTCCACTAGAGTATCCTGGTAGTGCAATGTCAGATGTGCAGTGCCTGGGTTAAACCCCTGTCCCACACATCCCACATGGCAGCGCCACATAACCATAACATGCAGAAACATTACCAAATAAACCAATTCAAACAAGCATCGGGTGTGTTGGGGGGGATGGGAAGGAGGGAAGGGGGAAAGAGTTCACAGGCCCGAAGCTTTATTGAAAAGACAAAGACACACAAGGGATAGTAGGGGGAAGAGGAGACCCTCAGACGTCCTCTTCCTCCTTAAAGTCCATCAAGTTTTTCTGAGCAAACTGAGGAGCAGTCTGCAACAGTCCTCAATGGACTTAATCGCCCGCTGGTGGATGAGGTGCTTCTTGGCGCACCATAAAGCTTCCTTAAAACAACACAGCACCCGCCAGGCGCCGTCAATGTCCTCCAGGGTAAAAGTCCCGCAGAAAAGTCCGTTCAACACACCTAATTATGTGAGTGCTGCCTGTTGCACAAAGTCTTTGAGTTTTGGTTCCAAGCCCATCAACAGGTCCTGAGCAAAAGAGAACTCCCAGAAAACGTTCTGAGCCGTTTCCTCGTGGATGATGCAAAAATGGCAGTGTCTGTATCTGCTCAGGTTCCTGGCATGCATAAATGTTCTGAGTGGCAACCCCCCTTGGATTGCCATCCATGACAAGTCCTTGTGCCTGTTGGTGAGTCTCTTTGAAGAAACATTCCCCCAGACCACCTTGCAAGTGGCTGAAGGTAGGCCTGGAACCAACTCCAAAATGTCTTTTGCTCTAATCAGCTTGTAGATAGCCCTTGGTTTCCACAAGTCAGGGTTGACTCTATGTAGCCCCTGCTCCTTGATGAACTTAAAAGTGTCAAAGTAGTACCAAGGAGTGTCCCAGTTGTAGGGGATGGAACTGTTCCATTTGTCCCATCCGTGGGACCTCCAGAGGGGCAATAGGAAGAAACGTGACATGGAGTTTCCACCATAATCCAGTCCATAATCCGGTTCAGCAACGTCCTGCGGATGCAGTTGCAGGCAAAGAACACCCTCAGTTGGGTGGCAATGTTGGGCAAGGTTCCTTGAACATGACCGCTTCACTTTGTCCATCTTGGAGCCCCAAATGAAGTAAAACACCGCCGTCGTTATGGCTTTGCAGGTGTTGACCCGTGGGGGTGAGGTACTGCAACTCAGGGAGGATCTTGCTGCGGAGTACCAGTGTCTTCCCTTTGATGGTAACTTCTCGGAGGCTCCAAAATCCAAAGTTTTGGTTCATCTTCAACAGTCTCTCCTCCCAAGACTTCAGGGCTACACCCTCAGCACCAAACCAGACTCCCAAAATTTTGATGAAGTCTGTCTTGACGTAGAAAGGCATGGATGCAGAAGAAGGCAGGAACCACTTTCCAAAGAGCATGACCTCTGACTTCCCGCAGTTGACTTTTGCCCCTGAAGCTTGGCCGAGCAGGTCTGGACGAGCAGGTGGATGGAGCGCTGGTCAGCACAGAACACCGTCATGTCGTCCATGTAGAGTGAGCACTTCACTTCCCTTCTGTCTGGTCCCGGTGCAGTGATCCCCCTGATCTCTGGATTCCTTCTGATACATTCAGCGAAGAGCTCTATACAGCAAACAAAAAGCAGAGGTGAGAGGGGGCAGCCTTGTCTGACCCCGGAGAGGACCGGGAAGGGGTCAGTTTTCCAGCCATTCACCAAGACCATACTATAGATATCATTGTACATAAGGTCAACATACAAACAAAACATTTCCCCAAGGCCAAACCTGCGCAGGGCTCTGCACATAAACCCATGAGAGACAGACTTGTGCCCCGGCGGGTTCAGGGTATCCATCATATCAAGGGTCGCCTTATCACATCACAATCCCGACATCAAAGGTCCCCCATCACATTAGAGCCACTCCCAGTCCTTATCACATCAGAGGTCCCCCTGTCACATGAGATGTCCCCTCATGACATCAGAGGTCCTATCCACCACGTCAGATTCCCCCCCATCATATCAGAGCCCCCCCCCATCATCCTATCCTAGACGCCGAGTGGCTGCACATTTGCATTCTATTAAAAAAGAACACATGTGCTGAGACCGCTCCCAGCACACGTGTCCGGTACTCACGGAAAGGTCCCGATCTCCTCTTTCGATCGGGACCTTTCCCGATCATGTGACCGCCGTGACGGCGTGTGACGGCGGTCACATGACCCTAAACCCCGCCTCCCGGCTTCTGAAACCCTTAAAGGGCCGGGAGGCGCCGCCGTGAAGGGGTTAATTAAGCAATACCATTTCAAACATCCAACTTCAACTTTTAAAACATGGTACACTACACTTCGACTCTACATAAACCACAAGAAGCTCAGCTCCCTCCCTTGCAGCCTGGGGAAACCTGTTTCATATTGCGAAAAAAAAAATCGTAAAAAATTCGTAAACCAAGGCATTATTTTCGATGGATTTTCATCTGAGGCGTTCATAAACCGAGGTACGCCTGTATATTGTGATTTTAGGGCGATCCTGATTTTTATCCCCTTCAATACCAGGCACTTTCACCCCTTTTCCTGCCCAGGCCAAATTTCAGCTGTTGCACTTTGAATGATAATTGCGCGGTCATGCAACACTGTAGCCATATTAAATTTTTATCATTTTTTTTTTCCACACAAATAGAGCTTTCTTTTGGTGTTTTTTAATTAACGCTGTTTCTTATTTTTTGCTAAACAAACCAAAAAAGTCTGAAATTTTAAAAAAAATAAAAAATAAATTAAAAGGTTTTCTTAGTTTCTGTTATAAATTTTTGCAAATAAGTAATTTTTCTTCTTCACTGATGGGCAGTTATAGGAAGCACTGATGAGGCTGCACAATAGGCGGCACTGAAGGGCACTGATAGACATTATTGATTTGCACTGATAGGTGGCACTGATGAGGAGGCACTGATACGTAGCACTGATGGGCACTGACGGGCAGCACTGATGGACACTGATAGACGTTATTGATTGGCACTGATACATAGCACTGATGGGCACTGACGGGCAGCACTGATGGGCACTGATTGTCCTACATTGATAATCGGAGCACTGATGATCAGTATCCTGATTATCAGTGTAAACTTCTCCTGTCACAATCACCGGTTACCGGCTATCTTCTCCTCCCACTGTCACAGCAAGGACTGCCAATAATATCTATCTACTTAAGGCTGCACGATAGGCGGCACTGATGGGCACTGATAGACAGTATTGATTGGCACTGATGAGGAGGCACTGCTGAGGCTGCACAATAGGCAGCACTGATGGGCACTGATAGACGGTATTGATTGGCACTGATAGGTGGCACTGATGAGGAGACACTGATACGCAGCACTGATGGGCACTGAAAGGCAGCACTGATAGACTGCACTGATGAGGCGGACTGCTGAGGCTGCATGATAGGCAGCACTGATAGACGGTATTGATTGGCACTGATAGGTAGCACTGATGAGGAGGCACTGACAGGCAGCACTGATGGGCACCGATTGTGCTGCATTGATAATCAGGACACTTATGATCAGTATCCTGATTATCAGTGTAAACTTCCCTGTCACAATTTCCAGTTACCGGCGATCTTCTCCTCCCGCTGTCACAGCAAGGACTGCCAATAACCAGCAAGTCTATTTACAAAGTGATCAACTGAGATTGGACACAGCTGATCACATGGTAAAGGGATGCTGTGATTCGCCTTTTCACACAATATGTGATCAGCTGCGTCAAAGGGCACAGCGACCACAGAGCACGCCGGATGCGCACCCAAGGGGGCACACGGGAGGTGCGGTTGCGGGAAGACATCTATAGACGTTCTCCTAGAACTGGAGGACCGCACTGTAGCCGTCTTTTGGCTATAGCGCGGTCAAGAACTGGTTGCAACTTGACTTATATGGGAATTATAGATAGAATTTTTTTTTTTTTTGTGAATGGACATTTCCTCTAAACATCTTCTTGCATGGTGTTGGTGTGCAGTTTGTGTTTTTCCTCCTTTGTGATACATTTAAACTGCAGTATCTTGTATAAAGAGATGGAAGGAAGTCGGGGGATGCAGCGATTGGCACAACTGTTACATTGTAGTAAATGTCCTATTGATGTTGATTTCTAGTTGCTACACGTGTATACTCTATACTGCAGGTTTAAATGATGTACATGGTAATTTAGTGGTGTAATGAGTGATCTATCCTCTACCGTGACATCTTTATCATTAGTCATCACAATGCTAACTGATATTATGTTACTTTGTAATACAAACGAATCAAACGCATGCTTGATTATTGGGACTGTGGACTGTACATTCAGCCAGTAATGTAACGTTCTTTGCTGTTATTTGCTGGGTTGCGAGAACACCAAGCGTTGCCCCCCCGATAAAGCCATTACACCACTAAAAACATGTAAACGTTGAAAAGAGTGCAGAGAAAAGGACAGTTGTGGCTTTGTACCCTGAGGGATGTTTTCCCTCTCCTTTTTTTTTTATTTTTGTATTAGTGTGAGGCTGGTAATTACTACCACCCAGAAGGCTGGAGATATTCTCACGCTCACAATGCAATTTTGGGACCCTTCGGGGAACTGATGACCGAAGACGATATCACCCGCATTGAGAAGCAGATTGAGAACCTGCAAGTGATGCATAAAGTCCAGAAAGTTGAAACGGAACTGCAGCAGCTGGAGCACGAGCTTCAACAGCTCCTTCCTGTGTCCGCGGCTCTATCACAAGAGCACTTCACTGTTAACCCAAAGCAGATGCAAGGGAGGGCAGATGACCTGCCCGCTTGGTGTTCCAAAATTTCCACGCTTTTGAAAAGCATGGCCATCCTCTTGGCAACGCTTGGCGGGAAGGAGGTCGACCTTGAAGACTTGGTGACCAAAGATGCTTCTGAGAAGTCAATAAACGGAACCAAAGAAGTTAGTACGAACATTGGCAGATCTCAGTCCTTCAGTTCCACTCGGGAGGAGGTTGAGAAGGAGATCAAGCAGTTTGGCGTTTCAGTCAAAAACCTAAAAGCCAATTATGAACTGTACACACAGCCTCAAAGTGCTAATGAGACATCGAACAGGATTTATAAAAGGAAGAGATCATTACCCGTCGGAACAACGGCTTATAGCTACGGAAGGGAACCCATCTTAGAGGAAGACTACATATCGAGCAATGAGCACTTCAATGTCCTAAACGATGGTCTATCTGGACCACACGAGGAGCCAACTAATATGCTTTCACATACGCAGCTAAACTACCATGATGAAGATGGTTTTCCGAGAGAAATGGACAATAGTAACCAGAGCAATATCATTGAGGCCTTGGGAGAACCATTGTTTAGTCCAGATCACATGACAAGAAGTCTCCCTGTGCAGACGGAACTTAGCTGTGTTCAGGACTATATTGACATGAGAAAAGAAAGGATTGTGTATCTTTTCCTTGAGCACTGGAAGAAGTGGACATTCACTGAGTCAGTTAAAAGTCCTAAGAAGAAGCCAACTGATGATTCAATGAGTGAAGATCTGGATTTCGAAAGAAGGAAGAGTGAAAGCAACGATGGTAGCGTCAAGCTGGCCAAAGGGCCAAGTGATGACGACCGGCTTTTATACTTCATGAAGCAAAGGCAAGTTGTAGGCAAGCTGCTGAGCCATTGGAGAAGCATCATCTGCCAGGTGCCTACTAGGCAAATCCGTCGGTTGAGTAGAGCAAACATGCTTTATTGGCCAGAGCATTTCCTGCCACATGTGAATGGCGCCCCTGTGGAATATTCCAGCCTGACTTTGGACCTTTTTATGCTGGGTTACTTTCAATTACTAGAAATGACCATGTCACGGGAAGAGAGAAAATTCCGACACATCCTGTGCTACGAAATGTTCGACCGGCTTGGCAGCCACCCTTGGGAACTCATTCGTGATTTCCACAAGGTTGTCATGGAGGAGATTGAAGCTGGAAAAAGAGATTGGACAGACGGCTTTGAGGATCTCAAGCAACAGTTCTTCGGGGACAGCATACAGGGAGATGTAGCTGGTGTCGCTGACCAGGTCGAGGACACGGTAACCCAGCTCGTTTCTAATGAAGAGCCCCAGGTTACCATGGACACTAAAGCGAAGGACAATATACTTCCCAGCGATGAACTGACGCCTCTCCCGAAAACTAGAAAGGACTCTATACAGCTCATTTCAGAACTGGGGGAGTTTACTAATGATGATATATGCCGTTATATCGATCGCAGTTTTTCTTTTTGGAAAGAGAAAGAAGCAGAAATGTTTGATATATGATGGTTTCTATTCACACTTGTTGTGCTACCTACAAATTCCAACGGTAAATTACATTTTACCAAAACAAACATGGCAGCTCGAAGGAGTTGCTTTTGAGGTGTAGCCGTAAAAACCCTCATTGTGCGACTCGATTGTCACAAGAACAGGTGCACATTGGTTTGGTAGTGGAAACAAGCGTTCGATCAAGAATGGTTCAAGAAGCGTATAGCTTATATGTTGTATTTGTGAATTCTTTGGAGTATTTTAAAAATTAGTCCACACTCACCGGTGAGGCAAGCATGCTTACGATTTTAATGTTTAAATGGGTCTAGAAAGACGTGACGTGGATTTGCGGTTTCCAGAAAATCGTAACAAACTCATAATTAATTCCTGACCTTCATTAAACAAGTTCAACCATTAAAAAAAAGGGAATTGTAACATGCAGACACTTTTGTTCTAAAACATCAGTAGCCTTAGAAGAATTGTATCCTTTATTATTATATTATTATATATTATAAATCAAAAATTTGTCACCAAATTTTTAAGATATGCATTATTTTTTTTTTCTTATATTTGCTTTTAATGCTCTAATTAGGTTAAAATTGAAAAATGGGTAACTATTTCTATTGAACTATAAACATAGATAAAGGATGTAGCGCTTATACATGAACAATAAATAAAGTAATATAGTGACCCCCAAGTGAAATTACTGTGTGATCATACCTAACATAGGCCTTAAATAGTGAAGCAGTCCACATGTGCAGGAGCAAACCAAGCTCTTTTATCCACTTAGGACAAAAATAAGATACGTGACGCTTCCAATCCTCAATATACTACTTGGGTATATAAAAGTTTAATACAAAATGTAAAAAACACTACAAACAAAACACACGAGGAGAAGAAATCCAGTGATCTGTGTCACATTCCTTTTGTTCATGCAAATCAAAGGAATGTGTGTGAACCCACACACCCTTGAATGTGATCCAATAACGGCTAAAATGGCCTCTTACCTCCAACCTGCCACCCTGCAGGGCCACAGAGCTTTTAATATACCACCACTAGGACTAAGAAGAGCTCCTCACGATAATATGGCTTGAAAATGTTTCCACAGGACACAGCTTCCACCTCTCCTCTAGTATCCTTGCGGGCCAATGAGCAAGATGAATCCCAGCTCAAATCCCCATAAGAAAAAAGAAGACATCCTCCATAGTGTAGACCAGGGGTGGGCAAACTTTTTGACTTGAGGGCCGCAATGGGTTCATATATTGGACCCGGGGGCCGGACCAAGAGTAGATGAATGATGTGTATGTGTCATCCATAGTAAGTATAGTAATATTCCCCCATAGTAAGCATAGTAATTAATCCCCCATATAGTAATTAATCCCCCATAGTAATTCATCCCCCATATAGTAATTCATTCCCCATATAGTAATTCATCCCCCATAGTAATTCATCCCCCATAGTAATTCATCCCCCATATAGTAATTCATCCTCCATAGTAATTCTTCCCCCCTATAGTAATTCATTCCCCATATAGTAATTCATCCCCCATATAGTAATTCATCCCCCCTATAGTAATTCATCCCCCATATAGTAATTCATCCCCCATATAGTAATTCATCCCCCATAGTAATTCATCCCCCATATAGTAATTCATCCCCCCTATAGTCATTCATCCCCCATATAGTCATTCATCCCCCCTATAGTCATTCATCCCCCATATAGTAATTCATCCCCCATATAGTAATTCATCCCCCATATAGTAATTCATCCCCCATAGTAATTCATCCCCCATATAGTAATTCATCCCCCATAGTAATTCATCCCCCATATAGTAATTCATCCCCCATAGTAATTCATCCCCCATATAGTAATTCATCCCCCATAGTAATTCATCCCCCATATAGTAATTCATACCCCATATAGTAATTCATCCCCCATAGTAATTCATCCCCCATAGTAATTCATCCCCCATATAGTAATTCATCCCCCATATAGTAATTTATCCCCCATATAGTAATTCATCCCCCATATAGTAATTCATCCCCCATAGTAATTCATCCCCCCTATAGTAATTCATCCCCCCTATAGTAATTCATCCCCCATATTAATTCATCCCCCATATTAAGTCCCCAAGTCCCCCCTGTGTCAATTCACTTACCTTTGCTCCGCGCGTTCCTCTCGCCGTGTTCCCGCGCCGCTCCGGTGTAGCATGAAATCTGTCTCCTATGAGGATCTGTCCCCCTCGACGTATCTGCGCATGTGCCAGTTTCAGGCATTAGCAGCCGATCGGCGATCTCCGGCACATGCGCAGATACGTCGAGAGGGACAGATCCTCATAGGAGACAGATTTTCATGCTACACCGGTCTTCAGGGCGGACTGTGAGAGGAGCCTAGCGGGAGCCTAGCTCCGCGGGCCGGATTAAAAGGTCCGCCGGGCCGTAGTTTGCCCATTGCTGGTGTAGACCGTTTATTTACAACATAAAAAACAAGTAAAATGCAAACTCACGTGAGCAGAGTTTCATACAGCGTTTTTCCCATATGTTGGGTGTAGGCATAGAACTCAAAGGGTGTTCCAAGATGGCGCCACGCCAGAAGTGCGTCACCACGTTGTACCGTCGACGCGTTGCGTCACGTGACCTCGTGACTTCATCAGGACTGGAGGATTGGAAGCGTCACGTATCTTATTTTTTGTCCTAAGTGGATAAAAGAGCTTGGTTTGCTCCTGCACATGTGGACTGCTTCACTATTTAAGGCCTATGTTAGGTATGATCACACAGTAATTTCACTTGGGGGGTCACTATATTACTTTATTTATTGTTCATGTATAAGCGCTACATCCTTTATCTATGTTTATGCTTTAATGACCTATTTGGTATAGGATTAGATGTTAGCAGCTGTTGAATATCTGGTGTGAGAGATATATATATATATTTTTTCCACTACTGTCTTACATAAGAGCGCAAGAGGATTTTGTATATTATATTTCTATTGAACGGTTATCATCTTTGTTATTTATTTTGGTTCAAAATTAGATGCTAGAAACTGACGTGCGGGGCTTCCAAAATCTTGATCTTTGTTATTTATTTTAATTCAAAATTAAACGCTAGAAACTGATGTGCGGGGCTTCAGAAATCTGGATAAAAAGTGTTTTTTCTCTTTCTTAAGCTTTTTTGCTAGTATTATTTTATGTTGCTTCTTAGACACAAATCTTTTAAATATGTGTACTTCTATAATCTGTGTAACAACAAAAGTAAAACTTCCAAAAAAAAGTTTGATAAAGACTACGGGCAACAGCGCTTAACATCTTTGGCCCAATCTTTATTGGTTCCTGAATTCTAATTTTACCAAGTCATAGTTACATAGTTAGTCTGGCTGAAAAAAGACAAAAGTCCATCCAGTTCAACTATAGAAAATAAAAATGTTATAACTACACCCACAGGTGATCCAGAGGAAGGCAAAAACCCAGCAAAGCACGATCCAATTTGCTCCTGCAGGGAAAAAATTCCTTCCTGATCCCCCGAGAGGCAATCGGATATTCCCTGGATCAACTTTCCCTATAAATGTTATATCCAGTTATATTCTGTGTATCCAAGAAAGAATCCAGGACGGTTCTATTCTTTTTATTTTATAGGTTTTTTTTCTATCCTATTCTATTCTTTTCTTTTAATTTATATTACATAGTTACATAGTTAGTCTGGCTGAAAAAAGATAAAAGTCCATCCAGTTCAACCATTAAAAAAAAAAAGTTATAATCCTGGACCCACAGGTGATCCAGAGGAAGGCAAAAAAATCCCAGCAAAGCACGATCCAATTTGCTCCTGCAGGGAAAAAATTCCTTCCTGATCCCCCGAGAGGCAATCGGATATTCCCTGGATCAACTTTCCCGATAAATGTTAGTATCCAGTTCAGGGGCGGACTGACAACTCATGGGGCCCCCGAGCAATAGGGGATCATGGGGCCCCTGTGTCCTTGCCCAAACTCAAAAGGGCCTATGAAAAAGGTACCAGGGGCATCTCACGGGGCCCCCTACTGACCCCGGGCCCTCGGGCAGTGCCTGATTTTCCAAATGGTCAGTCCACTCCTGATCCAGTTATATTCTGTGTATCCAAGAAAGAATCCAGGACTTTCCTACAGCAATCCACTGAGCTGGCCACAACCAACTCTTGAGGGAGTCTATTCCACATTCTCACAGCTCTTACTGTGAAGAAACCTTTCCATGGTGTGTGTATAATGACATTTAATTGAGAGATCATCCACCATAAAAGTACAACCATTAATGTTTTTTTCATTTGTCCTCATCATTTGAGGCAATATTGGTGTTGTGCAAGTATGGCAGGGATGTGGTGGTAAAGCATTGACTAGACCAGGGGTCTCCAAATTTTATAAACGAAGGGCCAGTCCTGACATCAGTGGGAGTAAACAGTGCCTCATCATTGGTATTAATGGGAGACAGAGTGCCCCATCACTGGTATCAATGGGAGGAATAGTTTCCCTTTGTTGGTGTCAGTGGGGGGTTCTATTCTTTTTATTTTATTCTATAGTTTTTTTTCTATTCTATTCTATTCTTTTCTTTTAATTTATATTACATAGTTAGTCTGGCTGAAAAAAGACAAAAGTCCATCCAGTTCAACCATAGAAAAAAAAATGTTATAACTACACCCACAGTTGATCCAGAGGAAGGCAAAAACCCAGCAAAGCACGATCCAATTTGCTCCTGTTGGGAAAGAAATTCCTTCCTGATCCCCCGAGAGGCAATCAGATATTCCCTGGATCAACTTTCCCTATAAATGTTATATCCAGTTATATTCTGTGTATCCAAGAAAGAATCCAGGACGGTTCTATTCTTTTTTTTTAATTTTATTTTATTCTAATGGTTTTTTTCTATTCTGTTCTATTCTTTTCCTTTTCTTTTATTTATATTACATAGTTAGTCTGGCTGAAAAAAGACAAAAGTCCATCCAGTTCAACCATTAAAAAAAAAAAAGTTCTAATCCTACACGCACAGTTGATCCAGAGGAAGGAAAAAAAACCCAGCAAAGCACGATCCAATTTGCTTCTGCAGGGAAAAACAAAATCCTTCCTGATCCCCCGAGAGGAAATCGGATATTCCCGGGATCAACTAAGTCATGGTTTGGTTCGTTTTTTATCGGGGGACAGTAGGAAGGAAATTTTTTTCTTTTTTTAGAGGGTGCATGTTTGCTATTTCCTTTTTTCCAATTAGGTTAAAATTAAAAAATAGGCAACCATTTTCTTTAACTGTTATTATTTGTATTATTATTTGTATTATTATTTGTATTATTTGTTGAGACTCAAAATTTGGCTCCAGCTTGATAAAATGTATATTTTTTTTTCTAGAACTTTTATATTATATACTTGTTGTTGTTCCTTAGATATAATTCTTTTAAACGTCAGTATTTATAGAATCTGAATAATAAAAATGAAGCTCTTAGAATTCATAGAAACCAGACAGTGCAAACATATTTGGTAAAGACTAAGCGCAACAGTGCTTAACATCTTTGGCCAGTTCTTTATCAGTTCCTGAATTCCATCTAATTTCACACGTCATGATTTGGTTAGTTCTTTTTTATAAAGGGCCAATAGGGAGGGGTTTTTTTTTTATTATTTTATTTTTAATTATATGGTTGCATGTTTGCCATTATTCCTTTCAAATATTCAAATTATGTTAAAATTGAAAAATGGGTAACTTTTTTTATTGAACTGTTATCATTTGTATTATTTTTTTTCAACTCAAAATTAGATGCTGGAAACTAACGTGCGGGGCATGAAATACCTTGATAAAAAGTGTTTTTTTTCTCCTTAAATTTTTATATTAGTTAATGTTGTTTCTTGGACATAAGTCTTTTAAACATGAGTATTCATAAAACCTACATAATAAAAAATTTTATTAAACAATTCATAGAAGCTAGAAAATAATTGATAAGAGGGCCAGTAGGAAGAAAAGTTTTTTCTTTTTTTTCCATTAAAATTGAAAAATGGGTAACGATTTTTTTTTTAACTGTTAGTATATGTATTATTTTTTTTCAACTCAAAATTAGATGCTGGAAACTAACGTGTGGGGCATGAAATACCTTGATAAAAAGTGTTTTTTTTTTCCTTAAATTTTTATATTATATTAGTTAATGTTGGTTCTTGGACATAAGTCTTTTAAACATGAGTATTCATAAAACCTATATAATAAAAAAATAAAAGTAAAACAATTCAAAGAAGCTGGAAAATAATTGATAAAGGGGTTAGTAGGAAGAAAAGTTTTTTTCTCGTTAAAATTGAAAAATGGGTAACTATTTTTTTTTTAACTGTTAGTATTTGTATTATTTTTTTTCAACTCAAAATTAGATGCTGGAAACTGACATGTGGGGCATGACATTCCTTGATAAAAAGTGTTTTTTTCTCCTTAAATTTTTATATTAGTTAATGTTGTTTCTTGGACATAAGTCTTTTAAACATGAGTATTCATAAAACCTATATAATAAAAAAATAAAAGTAAAACAATTCATAGAAGTTAGAAAATAATTGATAAGGGGGTCAGTAGGAAGAAAAGTTTTTTTTTTTCTTTTTTTTTGTTAAAATTGAAAAATGGGTTACTATTTTTTTTAACTGTTATCATTTGTATTATTGTTTTTCAACTCAAAATTAGATGCTGGAAACTGACATGTGGGGCATGACATTCCTTGATAAAAAAGTGTTTTTTTTTCCTTAAATTTTTATATTATATTAGTTAATGTTGGTTCTTGGACATAAGTCTTTTAAACATGAGTATTCATAAAACCTATATAATAAAAAAATAAAAGTAAAACAATTCATAGAAGCTAGAAAATAATTGATAAGGGGGTCAGTAGGAAGAAAAGTTTTTTTTTTTCTTTTTTTTTGTTAAAATTGAAAAATGGGTTACTATTTTTTTTAACTGTTATCATTTGTATTATTGTTTTTCAACTCAAAATTAGATGCTGGAAACTGACATGTGGGGCATGACATTCCTTGATAAAAAAGTGTTTTTTTTCCCTTAAATTTTTATATTATATTAGTTAATGTTGGTTCTTGGACATAAGTCTTTTAAACATGAGTATTCATAAAACCTATATAATAAAAAGCTAAATTAAAACAATTCATAGAAGCTAGAAAATAATTGATAAGGGGGCCAGTAGGAAGAAAAGTTTTTTCCTTTTTTTTTCGTTAAAATTGAAAAATGGGTAACTATGTTTTTTGAACTGTTATCATTTGTATAATTTTTTTTTCAACTCAAAATTAGATGTTGGAAACTGATATGTGGGGCATGAAATATCTTGATAAAAAGTGTTTTTTTTTTCCCCTTAAATTTTTATATTATATTAATTAATGTTGGTTCTTGGACATAAGTCTTTTAAACATGAGTATTCATAAAACCTATATAATAAAAAAAAAAAAATTAAAACAAATCATAAAAGCTAGAAAATAACTGATAATGTGGCCAGTAGGAAGAAAAGTTTTTTTTCCTTTTTTTTTCGTTAAAATTGAAAAATGGGTAACTATTTTTCTTGAACTGTTACCAATTGTTTTTATTTTTATTTCAACTCAAAATTAGATGCTGGAAACTGACATGTGGGGCATGAAATTCCTTGATAAAAAGTGTTTTTTTCCCTTAAATTTTTATATTATATTAGTTAATGTTGGTTCTTGGACATAAGTCTTTTAAACCATGAGTATTCATAAAACCTATATAATAAAAAAAAAATTAAACAATACATAGAAGCTAGAAAATAATTGATAAGGGGGCCAGTGGGAAGAAAAGTTTTTTTTCTTTTTTTTTTTTCGTTATTTGTTCACCTTTACTGTCTTCAGCAGGTTTAGACTGTTGGCGGTATCAGTTTTTACTGCCCAAATAAAAAATTTGGAACGTTACTAAAATCCAACCAGACAAGCTTCTTCAACCTACCCTGCGAGATGTTGATTGTTGATCCATTTTAACTGTTCATTGGCACATCCAAGGTCAGGAGTCAGTTAAAAATATGAACAGTTACTAAAATTGTGTCTTCGGCCTCTAAACACTAAATATGTTCATTAGGTTTTGGAATTAAAAAAAATAAATTAAAATAAAAAAAAAATTATAATTATATACGACAGTAGAGCTTTTCTGCCTCATAAGATTTCCTTTAAAAATGGAAAAGCTCAACTGGAAAATACATTTTCTTAAATGATGCCATTTTGAGTTCAGATCATCGAGAACCTATTCTAGTCATTACGATTTTATTTTTGGCATTTACTGTGAGAGAGTGCGTAGAACCGTTAGCATCAATCCCTGTCCTCAAAGGAGTTCATTTTGAATTAAAGTCATTTAACTGACCTGAATGTTTTGGGATTTTGGGTGGAGTGTCTGGAGGAAGCTCTCCAAATACAAGTAGAGCATTCAAACTCCATACAGATAGATTTCCCGATACGAATCATACCCAAGAATAAATAATGTTCATGTGTTGTTTTTTCTTTCTTGCTTATGGGGGTTTCTTTTTTTAAATCTCAAAAATGTACAAAAAAATAATGACGTTATCATTTTAAAATTTAGGATTGCAATCTTTTTTTTTTTTGGCATGGTGCTGTTTAATTTTTTTTGTCTTTTTGTGTGTAGATTTTTTTTTTTCTTTTGATAGTTTTTGTTTTCTGTTCGGTGTTTTCTATTCATGGAGGAGTTAGTAGACTTCATTTAAATGTATATCTACACTCCTAAAGACATGAGCTCTGGCTGAGTGTTCATTTGTTCTTCAAGTATACTTGTGTGCAGTTTCAACTGTTTTAGCTGCGTAATAAAGTTCTATCGGACTGAAATTCTTGTGTTTTTTTTTTCCTAAATAATATGGTTTTGTAATCTATTGTTAGACGGGTTTTGCACTGATCTGTTCATAGAATACCATGATGACCAACTTCTTATTTATTTGTAATATTTAAAGCGGAGTTCTGGCCCTCGCTGTCTCCCAAATAAAAAATATTCGGGCATTTACCTGTCCATGTATCCAGCGGTGTCCTCAACCCCCGAGCCGATTCTTCCATCGTCTGTCAGTCGCGATCCAGCGCCACCTAGCCATTTCCTGCATTTTCCTGGCATTCTACCTAAGCCACAAATATGGTTTTTAGATGCAGATGTAGCATACAGAATGCCCAAATAGAAGGGAGTATGTTCATCTCTCTGCAACTAATATTTTAGCTTATATGAGAGATTAAACGTACCGTATTTGCCGGCGTATAAGACGACTTTTTGACCCTTGAAAATCTTCTCAAAAGTCGGGGGTCGTCTTATACGCCGGTATACTGTTTAGGAGGGCTGCGGCATTAAGTACAGGGGTTTGCAGGGGCTGATGCCTCTTACCTGGATCCAGTCCCACGACGATCCGGTCCAGGAAGCGCGGCGTCTCCTTCTGTTCGGCCACTGGATGTTCGTGCGGCTGCTCGGCTCCGCCTCCTCACCGGTGATTGGCCGCCAGAACTGTAGCTCAGGAAAGGCACACAGGCGGCCAATCACCGGCAAGGGGGCGGAGCCGAGCGGCCCCGCGAAAATCGAGTGCCGGAGCAGCAGGTAAGTGTTCTGTGTAGAGGTGCTGCTGCAACCACATATGCTGGCTGCTGCAGCACCATACGAGAACAGGGTCAGCAAGTCTCAGTGGGAGGAATAGTGCCCCATCATTGGTGTCACTGATACCAATGATGGGGCACTATTCCTCCCACTGACACCAACGATGGGGCACTATTCCTCCCCCCCACTGACACCAATGATGGGGCACTATCCCCCCCCCCCCCCACTGACACCAACGATGGGGCACTATTCCACCCCCCACTGACACCAATGATGGGGCACTATTCCACCCCTCACTGACAGCAATGATGGGACACCATTCCTCCCACTGGCACCAATGATGGGGCACTATTCCTGCCACTGACACCAATGATGGGGCACTATTCCTCCCACTGACACCAATGATGGGGTACTATTCCTGCCACTGACACCAATGATGGGGCACCATTCCTCCCACTGATACCAATGATGGGACACTATTCCTCCCACTCACACCAATGATGGGGCACTATTCCTCCACTGATACCAATGATGGGGCACTATTCCTCCCACTGACACCAATGATGGGGCACTATTCCTCCCACTGATACCAACGATGGGGCACTATTCCTCCCACTGACACTAATGATAGGGCACTATTCCTGCCACTAATGCCAATGATGGGGCACTATTCCTCCCACTGACATCAATGATGGGGCACTATTCCTCCCACTGACATCAATGATGGGGCACTATTCCTCCCACTGACACCAATGATGGGGCACTATTCCTCCCACTGGTGTGCATTGGAAGAGGGGTAGTCTTATACGGCGAGTATAGCCCAAACACTACATTTTAGCAGGAAAAGTAGGGGGGTCGTCTTATACGCCCAGTCGTCTTATACGCCGGCAAATACGGTACCCCTTTTGATGGATGGATATACCTTTAGCTCCTTGCTGTCATGAAGCCGGAATGTCTGGAACCACTTCCTTTAAACCGGTTTCAACAGAAGGTGACAACCGTATTAATACAAAGGTGTCACATCCCAGAATCCGGGCTTTTCAGCCTAATTGATGCCTCTGTGTCTGAGTACCTCTGACTGAATATACATCCTTAATGACAATGGAATGTCCTTACATATTACTACTGATCGCATCTTATCCACTCAAATCTGTACATTTACATCACATGTACGTTACATCATGTCACATGTACGATACACCAACTTCTTATTTATTTGTAATATTTAAAGTGGAGTTCTGGCCCCCGCTGTCTCCCAAATAAAAAATATTTGGGCATTTACCTGTCCATGCATCCAGCGGTGTCCTCAATGCCCGAGCCGATTCTTCCATCATCTGTCAGGTGCTGGTGCCACCATCTTGACTAAGGGAAACCAGCAGTGAAGCCTTGGGGCTTCACCACCAGTTTCCTTCTGCGCATACGCAAAGGACGCTACGCTTTGTGAATGGGACACTTCCAAGGTCCCAGAGGGCTGTGGATGGGGGAGAGGGCAAACTACTGGCTTAGTTTGCTGTGGTGAACTGAGCCAGAAGTGGGAGCGGGTGCCTCTCAAAACCAGGCATTCGCCAAAAGCTGCCAAATGTGTCAGCAGAGGGGGTGCGGAGACAGAAAAGCGGAGCTTCCACTTTTGGTTGGAACTCTACTTTAAGCCAAAGGTAACATTAATCTGATTGATAGACATTTTATTTCCACTGATTTACATGACTGTCTACATAATCCATGTGACGTGATAATATTGGTCAAGCGCTGGAACCAGGGGCGGACTGACCATTTGGGAACTCGGGCACTGCCCGAGGGCCCGGGGTCAGTAGGAGGCCCCATGAGATGCCCCTGCTGCCTTTTATAGGCTTTGGTGGGCGTGGTTTGAGTGTGGGCAAGGATACAGGGGCCCCATGATCCCCTATTGCCCGGGGGCCCCATGAGTTGTCAGTCGGCCCCTGGCTGGAACCATTGGTAGGTGAGATGTTGGTTAGATATAAAGTTCCTACAGGCAGCTCTCTGTCAGTCAGGTATCCTTAGGGGCCTCCATGTGACGTGATAATATTGGTCAAGCGCTGGAGCCATTGGTAGGTGAGATGTTGATTAGATATAAAGTTCCTACAGGCAGCTCTCTGTCAGTCAGGTATCCTTAGGGGCCTCTTACAGTTGTCTCTCAGCTGGGTATATCTAGGGGCCGCTGTCAGCCGGGGTACCCTAGAGGCCACTGGGATGATCAGAATAGTATTTAAAGGACGAGAGTGCCACAGGTTTGTATCAAGTCCAGCAAAAGTATACTTATGTAGCACTACCCCCCTGGGGAGCCGCTGAGCTTTTGGGTCCTCCTAAAGTTTTGCACAGCCAGGCAACACACATTTTATCCACACATGCACACTGGAGTCAGTAAACAGTCCTTGAGCTTGGGTTTTGTTTTATTTTATTAAGGTGTATTGAACTTGGATGGAGTTGAGGCATGTATGGGATGCCCAAGGAAACTGCAACTTGAGGACAACTCCTTAGCAACTATGTACAAGTCCTCAGACAAAGATTCTGTTATTAGAGAGCTCTCCAGCCCTCCTGGTTTACCACCTCAGATTAATTCATCTCTTCACCCAGCTGCCCGAGGGAATCCCTGAGCAAGGGGACCCAGAAACTGCTACTTTAGCCGAGTAGCTCCAGATGAGGAGCTAGTTGGGTTGACCACCTGACTGCTCTCGCCCCTTATCTGGCCCAGGGGATGTGGGATAACTCACTCAGCCCTCTCCTGCAAGCTTGTGGGTTGGTAGCTGCCTTCAGGCCTTACACTGGCCTGGCTCCTTCCCTGCTTTCCAGGCTGTCCTTTCTCAAGGGACGGTTGAGGCTGAGAGATCCTTCCAGCTCAACTGCATGTAAGTAGGCTCCTCCCTGGGCCCCCTCCCAGACTCCGCATTCCAGCCTTCTCACATCATCTTCCACCCAACAATGAACACTTCCTGGTCAGGCTCTCTCATACTTAAGGACTGTTCTGACCCCATGCCAAGCCTCCTGCTTGGGGGTTGGTCAGAATTCTTTGAGTATGCTGATCAGCCCCTCCTAACTTCCTCCCACTGCCTTCTAGAAACTTATGAAGCTTCTAAAGCAGGGGGAGGTATCAAGGAACTGACTTGCAGAGCCCTCAGCACTGGCCTAAATTGAACCTGGCTGACTCATCCATGGCTGACTCACACCAGGCTGCTAACCTAGCTAGCTCCCCCTGGCTAACTAGAGGGGCTCTACACTTATCTTGACTACAGGTCTGAAAATATATCCATTGTGTTTCGGAGACTCACAACTCTCCTTCATTGGGGTTTGCGTGCTTTCTTTTGTATTAAATATTGCAAGAATTATATCATTGGGACTAAACTAACTAAAATGCACATTTCACTGTTTAAAATTTAATATTTAACCTTTATTTTTTATGGTGTTTATACTTTTAGATGTTTTAAGACCTACCAGAAAGTCTACTGGCATTTAAAGAGACACTGTCCACTTAGCCAATGCAGGGCAACGTGACCATGTCTCTGCAAAGACCCCACTATACTCGCCCTACCCGCTCTCCCTCACTGCTCCTTCTCCATCGTGGCCAGCAAATCCAGAAATGGAAGAGCATGTGACCACCTCCCCTGCTACAATGCTCGGACCTGGGAGCCAATCAATAGAGCACTGTCACATGTCCAAGGGAGTGGCACGGCTGATTTCAACAGTAGCTGTGACAAAGGACAGAACACTGGAAAGGCGAATAAAAGGGGGTCAGGGAGGATTTGTGCAGAGGCAGTGTCACCTTCTCCTGCATAGGCAAGGGCATAGCATCCTTTTAAGAAGCCGGTTAAAGGAAATAGATGCTTAAGCTATATGCAAAGCCACAACTTTTATTTTTGATGTAAAGCATATGGAATGGCCATCCGTGTCCAATTGGGGAGATTTCCCTTCACTTCCTGTCTTGTAGACACAACAGGACAGGAACTGGAGGACAGGTGAGAGGACTGAAGGACAGTTGAGGCATCAGGGGTCTTTTAGACTCCAGATGTCTCATTACTTGTCACTTCCTGTCCTGTAGACACCTCACGAAGTGAGAGGATCTCTCTCCAAAGTAAGTCAAATCCCTTCTTGGACAGTTGCCAACAGGCCAAGTGTTCCAATTGGAAAACTTCTCATCTGTCCCTGGTTTAGTTACAACTTAACATTTTAGATTTTTCTTTCTAACTTTTATACCATTGGAGAAATTTTCTCTCAGAAGCACCTCAATCTGATGTGATTGACAAAAGCCCAAAGTCTGTCCGCACAGGCTATTAAACCTCTTGCTGTCCACATAGCTCTTATGTGTGGCAACAAAGAGGGTGGACACTAACGGAAAAGCGGATGAGCACTCCAAGAAAACAGCCCAGGAGTATAGAAGAGTAGGAAAGGCTTAAAGGCTTCAGTCTAACTCCTCCCAGGCCATGTCCCAATGCATTTCACCCCACCCACAGGTAGGGGAGCCCTATGACTAAGCCCTGTGGGTGGGGCAAACTGCGTTGGAGGCATGGCCTGGGAGGAGTTGGACTGAACTCCTAATGGTACCCATAGTAAGGGTACTCGTAATTCTCAATAGAGCACAGGGGCAATGATGTCACCACACCACATGGATACCTCCAATGATGTCACCGTACTGATACCTCCTCCAGCCGACTAACAAAGTCCTTACTCCCTACAGACCTGGGGCTGGCCTACAGGAGCCAGAGCATTACACCCGCCATCCACCAATCCTGGTTACAATGTTTTGCAGGCTCCAATGGAAAAAAAATGAGTGCGCATTTTTAAATTAACTAATAAGGGTGCATTTAATTTTTTCTAAAAGTATGCCTTTCGTTATCTGTCACATGCCACCCATTGCCTTGTGAGGGAGAATGTCACCAGCACACCAAGGATCACCAATATGGGTCCAAAAGTTTTAATAAACGATCAGTTACAGAAAGGCAACTATTCGGAGTCTCGCAGGACCCCTTCATCAGGCATGTGACCACATTGCCTTGTTGCGCAACAGAATTGATAGAAGTTCCAGTATATGTAAAATTCCCCTTATGAGTAATCATGGCGTACTTTAGTGTGTTGCAAATATGAAATCATTAATATTTATGGGGCTGCTCAATTTAAACCTACAAAATGTTTACAACATCTGTGTTTGTTCTTTATCAAACATTAAATGGTTTTCTTTGGGTCTCTCCACTGAGGAACTCACTGGTTGGCCCTGAAACTGTTCATTCCTAGGCTGTGATCAAATGGAAAATTGTATCAAATTTTTAGCATACTTTTCTTTTCCTGAGGGCCATCCATGACAACATACCCGTGGTAGAATGCTGTCATTTTGGTGCCAGGAAACTGGAAATTTGTCTAAATTTTCCTGAGGTCAATCCATGGCAACATACCCATGGTAGAATGCTGCCATGTTGGTGCCAGGAAACTGGAAATTTGTCTCAATTTTCCTGAGGTCAATCCATGGCAACATACCTGTGGTAGAATGCTGCCATTTTGATGCCAGGAAACTGGAAATTTGTCTCAATTTTCCTGAGCTCAATCCATGGCAACATACCCGTGGTAGTATGCTGCCATGTTGGTGCCAAGAAATTGGAAATTTGTCTCAATTTTCCTGAGGTCAATCCATGGCAACATACCTGTGGAAACTACAAAATTGTATCAAATATTTATTGTAATTTTACATTCCTGACTACAATCCATGGCAGTAGACATGTGATAGTATGCTGTCATGTTCAAGCCAGGTAAATGCAAATTTGTGTTAATTTTTCTGAGGCCATTCCATGATAACATACCTGTGGTAGTATGCTGCCATGTTGGTGCCAGGAAACTGGAAATTTGTCTCAATTTTCCTGAGGTCAATCCATGGCAACATACCTGTGGTAGTATGCTGCCATGTGGGTGCCAGGAAACTGGAAAATTTTATCACATTTTTACCATAATTTTCCATTCCTGACTCCAATCCGTGGCAGTATACATCTGGTAGCATGCTGCCGTACTTGAGCCAGGTAAAAGGAAATTTGTCTCAAAGGCTTACCATAATTTTACTTTCATGACTCCAATATATGGCAGTATATATGTGATAGTATGCTGCCATTTTGGTGCCAGGAGACTGGAAAATTGTATCAACTTTTTACCAAAATTTTCCTGAGGCCAATCCATGGCAACATAAATGTAGTATGCTACCACATTGGCATCAGGAAAAAGGAAAATTGTATCAATTAATTACCAAGATTTTCCTGACTCCAATCCTTGGCAACATACCTGTGGTAGTAGGCTCATATGTTGGAGCCAGGAAACTGGAAACTGGAAAATTGTATCAAAGGCAAACCACAATTTTCCTTTCCTCACTCAAATCCATTGTAGTATACATGCTATTATATTGGCACCAGGAAGATGGAAAAATGTATCAAATGCTTACCAAAATTTTCATGAGGCCTATCCATGGCAGCATACATATGGTAGTATGTTGGTTTGATGAAAAATTGTATCAATTGCATCCTGTAATTTTCCTTTCCTGGCAAAAATTCATGGCAATAAACTACTACATGTATGCTGTCGTGTTGGTGCCAAGAAAGTGGTCTGTGTTATGGATCCTCTTTGCACTAACAGCTGGGCCTAACCTTACCTCCATCAGTTGGAAAAGGTAGAGACGAAATAAACTGATTGGGTCAGGTGGCACAATATGTAGGACCTCTTTAAAAATGACGCTTTTTCCTACTGGATGAGAAAGTCTAAATATCATTTGAATGGAATGCGGTGGCATTGCTGTGTATTTATGAGTTGTTGCTCTTGTACAGGAGCAGGAGGAGGCAGCACGGTTGTCAACCATGCCGGCATGGCGGAGAGAGATCCTGAGGAAGAAGCTGGAAGAGGATAAGTAAGAACTGATTACAATGAAACTTCAGACTGAGAATTTTCTTGCCCGTTTCTACAGTATTTAACAATTTTCTTTTTTCTCTTTCCTTCCAACATTGCGTGCAACAGAGAGCTGAAACGGTGAGTGCTTATCAACTGGCTGGAAGGAACCTCTATATTACAGACTGGAGGTCCTGATCTATTCAGTCCAATATGTTTCCAAGCACTGGAGGTTGAAGGTGTGATGAAATTACAGTCACAGTCAAAGATATACATGTAAAATAGATTGGTTTGTTAATAGTCTAATCAGTAGGTGTTCAGGAACATTGTAAGTTTGGATTATTGTAGTGCCAAGGGTCTAGTCCAGTGGTCTCCACACTGCGGCCCTTTGCTTGCGTTTATCTGGCCCTTGAGGCATTATTTCCCCCACCATCAGCAACAGTAGAGCATAGTTCCCACCACTGATACCAACAATGGGGCACTATTCCTTCCACTAACACCAATAATGGGGCATTATTCCTCCCACTGACACCATTCATGGGGCACTATTCCTCCCACTGACACCAATCATGGGGCACTATTCCTCCCACTGATACCAATGATGGGGCACTATTCCTCCCACTGACACCAATGATGGGGCACTATTCCTCCCACTGACACCAATCATGGGGCATTATTCCTCCCACTGACACCAATGATAGGGCACTATTCCTCCCACTGACACCAATGATGGGGCACTATTCCTCCCACTGACACCAATGATGGGGCATTATTCCTCCTACTGGCACTTATGATAGGGCACTATTCCTCCCGCTGACAGCAATGATGGGGCATTATTCCTCCCACTGACACCAATCATGGGGCACTATTCCTCCCACTGACACCAATGATAATGCACTATTCCTCCTACTGGCACTAATGATAGTGCACTATTCCTCCCACTGACACCAATCATGGGGCACTATTCTTTCCACTGACACCAGTGTTAGGACACTATTCCTTCTACAGGCATTAATGATGGGGCACTATTCCTCCCACTGACACCAATCATGGGGCACTATTCCTTCCACTAACACCAATAATGGGGCATTATTACTCCCACTGACACCAATGATAATGCACTATTCCTCCCACTGACACCAATCATGGGGCACTATTCTTTCCACTGACACCAGTGTTAGGACACTATTCCTTCTACAGGCATTAATGATGGGGCACTATTCCTTCCACTAACACCAATCATGGGGCATTATTCCTCCCACTGACACCAATCATGGGGCACTATTCCTTCCACTGATACCAATGATGGGGCACTATTCCTCCCACTGACACCAATGATAATGCACTATTCCTCCCACTGACACCAGTGTTAGGACACTATTCCTTCTACAGGCATTAATGATGGGGCACTATTCCTCCCACTAATACCAATCATGGGGCACTATTCCTCCCACTGACACCAATGATGGGGCACTATTCCTCCCACTGACACCAATGATGGGGCACTATTCCTCCCGCTGACAGCAATGATGGGGCACTATTCCTCCCACTGACACCAATGATGGGGCACTATTCCTCCCACTGACACCAATGATGGGGCACTATTCCTCCCACCGACACCAATGATGAGGTACTATTCCTCCCACTGACACCAACAAAGGGAAACTATTCCCCCCATTGATACCAGTGATGGGGCACTCTATCTCCCATTAATACCAATGATGAGGCATTGTTTACTCCCACTGATGTCAGGACATTTTCTTCTCCGACTGGCCACAGTCCGGCCCCCCTTAAAGTCTGAAGGACAGTAAACTGGCCCTTCGTTTATAAAATTTGGAGACCCCTGGTCTAATCAATGCTTTACCAGCACATCCCTGCCATACTTGTACAACACCAATAAATGATGAGGACAAATGAAAAAAACATTAATGGTTGTACTTTTATGGTGAATGATCTCTCAATTAAATGTCATTATACACACACCATGGAAAGGTTTCTTCACAGTCAGAGCTGTGAGAATGTGGAATAGATTCCCTCAAGAGTTGGTTGTGGCCAGCTCAGTGGATTGCTGTAGGAAAGTCCTGGATTCTTTCTTGGATACACAGAATATAACTGGATATAACATTTATAGGGAAAGTTGATCCAAGGAATATCCGATTGCCTCTCGGGGGATCAGGAAGGAATTTGTTCCCCTGCAGGAGCAAATTGGATCGTGCTTTGTTGGGTTTTTTGCCTTCCTCTGGATCAACTGTGGGTGGAGGATTCTAACATTTTATTTTTTTTTTAGGGTTGAACTGGATGGAGTTTTTTGTCTTTTTTCAGCCAGACTAACTATGTAACTATATCAGTTAAAAACAAATCCAGTATTCAGATGGGAATGTTTTTTTTTTTTCTTGGCAAGAACTGGAATTAGTCTTTAAAGCGGAGTTCCACAAAACCTATCAAAACATAAAAGTCAGCAGCTACAAAAAATGTAGCTGCTGACTTTTTAAAAACAGCCACTTACCTGTCCCTTGGTCCCTTGGTGTGTCCCCCGCCAGCCCATTTCACCGGCCGTCCTGTATTGCAGGAGGCCGGCATCTTCGGTGTGGGCACCCGACTGTGACAGCTTGCGGCTTCACAGCCGGGTACCCACTGCGCATGCGCGAGCAGCGCTGCGCTTCATGAATGGTCCTATAGTCTTCTGGGACCTGTCACATGTCCCAATAGACTACAGGGAGGGAGGGCACCTTCTGTTTGCGATCGGACCGGAAGTGGGAGCCGGTACCTGTCAAATTCAGGTACCTGCTCCCCAAAGGTGCAAATCCTTAATGGGGAGCGGGGGAGCAGTCCTTAAAGCGGAACTTCCCCTTTTGGGTGGAGCTCTGCTTTAAGTGAATTCCCAGTCATGTTTTTTAGCCTTTACTTGTAGCCATCACAATTTTAACAACGTCTTTCTTTATTTTTTTGTGTTTCAGGAAAGAACAAGAAAAGTTAAAGAGAGAAGAGGCGGATCGAGAGAAAGAGCAGTCCGAAAAGCTGAAGATATTGGGTTACGATGAGAGCAAATTAGCACCATGGCAAAGGCAAATTATCCTGAAGAAAGGGGACATAGCGAAACATTAGACATAAGCAATTCCTGCCCTTCACCTCCTTATATTCCAGTTTAGATATTGTCAGCTGTTCAATAAGCGCGGCTCGCCGTAACATTTCACCGTAACGCGGCCCACTGAGGACACCATAGGTCTGTATTTGGGCTACAAGGTACCATGATTACTCCAGATGTTACTAAGCCTTTGAAGAGTGTTTGGTATTTCACCAGCTTGGGGGGATCTATAATCATTTGAGTATTTATAACTGTTTACATGCCTTCCAAATGTAGCCTCTTTTATTATTTATTAGCTTTTGCCCGCCCCCCCGATTCCACGTGTGTTCTTGAAAGGCCACGTGGACAGGGACATTGACAACTCTTGGTCACTGTTTGCAATCAGGAGCTGATGGGACAAACTTCCGATCATGTGATCACTATGACAGCCAGTTATAGTGATCACATGATCAGGAGGCCTCCTTCGCCTCATGTAGAGGGTTAAGGAAAATCTGAACTTTTGTTTTTTTTATAATAATGCCTTTCACCAATGAAGACCTCTCTGTCTCCTTGAGGAGCACTTCATTCATCTGGAAAGGTTTGAAAACATTCCCCCCCCCCCCACCATTTTCATTCTTTCCAGTTATAATTTGTTCCTGTGAAGCCCCCACCCCATTTCTGTGGGCCTCACCCTCTTTTGCTCTTGTGATTTTCTTCCGAACGTGAGACCTGAAAAATGAAGTAGCGCATCTCACGTCTGGACCCAGATTTTTTCTATAATTACGCCTTTCACCGAAGAAGACCTCTCTATCTCCTTGAGGAGCACTTCATTCATCCGGAAAAGTTTGAAAACATTCACCCCCCCCCCCCATTGTCATTCTTTCCAATTATAATTTGTTCCTGTGAAGCCCCCACCCCATTTCTGCGGGCCTCACCCTCTTTTGCTCTTTTTTTTCTTCCAAACGTAAGACCTGAAAAATGAAGTAGCGCATCTCACTTTTGGACCCAGATTTTTTTCTATAATAACGCCTTTCACCGAAGAAGACCTCTCTGTCTCCTTGAGGAGCACCTCATTCATCTGGAAAAGTTTGAAAACATCCCCCCCCCCTACCATTTTCATTCTTTCTGGTTATAATTTGTTCTTGTGAGGCCCCCACCCCATTTCTGTGGGCCTCACCCTCTTTTGCTCTTGTGATTTTCTTCCGAACGTGAGACCTGAAAAATGAAGTAGCGCATCTCACGTCTGGACCCAGATTTTTTCTATAATTACGCCTTTCACCGAAGAAGACCTCTCTATCTCCTTGAGGAGCACTTCATTCATCCGGAAAAGTTTGAAAACATTCACCCCCCCCCCCCATTGTCATTCTTTCCAATTATAATTTGTTCCTGTGAAGCCCCCACCCCATTTCTGTGGGCCTCACCCTCTTTTGCTCTTTTTTTTCTTCCAAACGTAAGACCTGAAAAATGAAGTAGCGCATTTCACTTTTGGACCCAGATTTTTTTCTATAATAACGCCTTTCACCGAAGAAGACCTCTCTGTCTCCTTGAGGAGCACCTCATTCATCCGGAAAAGTTTGAAAACATCCCCCCCCCCCCTACCATTTTCATTCTTTCTGGTTATAATTTGTTCTTGTGAGGCCCCCACCCCATTTCTGTGGGCCTCACCCTCTTTTGCTCCTGTGATTTTCTTCCAAACGTGAGACCTGAAAAATGAAGTAGCGCATCTCACTTCTGGACCCAGATTTTTCTATAGTAACGCCTTTCACTGAACAAGACCTCTGTCTCCTTGAGGAGCACCTCAATCATCCGGAAACGTTTGAAAACATTCCCCCCCCCCCACCATTTTCATTCTTTCCAGTTATAATTTGTTCCTGTGAGGCCCCCACCCCATTTCTGTGGGCCTCACCCTCTTTTGCTCTTGTGATTTTCTTCCAAACGTGAGACCTGAAAAATTAAGTAGCACATCTCACTTCTGGACCCAGATTGGAAGCTTTGAATTTATATTTGGCATTACTATAGTTACATAGTTAGTCTGGCTGAAAAAAGACAAAAGTCCATCCAGTTCAACACTAAAAAAAATTATAATCCTCCACCCACAATTGATCCAGAGGAAGGCAAAAAAAACCCAGCAAAGCACGATACAATTTGCTCCTGCAGGGGAAAAAAATCCTTCCTGATCCCCCGAGAGGCAATCGGATATTCCCTGGATCAACTTTCCCTATAAATGTTATATCCAGTTATATTCTGTGTATCCAAGAAAGGATCCAGGACTTTTTTGAAGCAATCTACTAAAAGAGAACTTTTAACGCTCCATCATCTTGCATTTAGGTCTAGTGGGCCTTCAAGTTTCAGAAGTTAATTTCCAAGCTTTTGTGTTTATTATTGCTTCCATGTCATCCTTGTGAACTTGTTAAAACCGATACATAATATACACCCAACGCACATTTCCTGGCCAGGAATTGTAGGGGAAAAAATTTTGTCGGCATCTGTTCAATAAAATCTTTACAAATTAAAATAGAATAAATAAAAATTGAGAATAAATAGAATAAAATAAAATAAAAATGAGCAAAAAAGACAGTTACTGTTAGTAGAATCTGAGACATTTTATGATTTTCCCCAATATGGCCAATTATGAGGGGGGGGTGCACAAAAGCAGAGAGAGGTCACTGCTAACACTAGAGAACCCTTTACCCTCCCCTAGTAACAAGTACAGTCTCTTTAGACCAGGGGTGGGCATCTGTGGCCCTCCAGCTGTTGTGGAACTACATGTCCCATGAGGCATTGCAAGACTGACAGTTACAAGCATGACTCCTAGAGGCAGAGGCATGATGGGACTTGTAGTTCTCCAACAGATAAAGGGCCGCAGTTGCCCACACCTGCTCTAGTCCAACCTTTCTAAACTATGGTTTCTCCAGTGGTTGTTAGAGGTTCCTTGAGCTGTGGCCGACTGACCTCCCATCTGGTGGTGCCTGCATAGTTCCAGAGCCAACACCATTTGAATGAGCCAAGGCATCTGCCAGTGTTTCTGTTATCAACCTGTAAGCATGGCAGTTTGACCACCACTGTAAGGGGACAGTCTTTCCAGTGACCACTAATGTAAGGAACATTCTTCCCACTGACTGTCAATGTAAGGAGCGTTGTTCCCACTGACCACCAATGTAAGGAGCGTTGTTCCCACTGACCACCAATGTAAGGGACATTCTTCCCACTGATCACCAATGTAAGGGGCTTTCTTCCCACTGACCATCAATGTAAGAGACATTCTTCCCACTGACCCCTAATGTAAGGGACATTCTTCCCACTGACCCCCAATGTAAGGGGCTTTCTTCCCACTGACCACCAATGTAAGGGACATTCTTCCCACTGACCACCAATGTAAGGAACATTCTTCCCACTGACCACCAATGTAAGGGGAATTCTTCCCACTGACCACCAATGTATGGGACATTTTTTCAACTGACCACCAATGTAAGGGACATTCTTCCCACTGACCATCAATGTAAAGAGCATTCTTCTCACTGACCATCAATGTAAAGAGCATTCTTCCCACTGACCACCAATGTAAGGGGCATTCTTCCCAGTGACCACCAATGTAAGGAGCATTTTTCCCACTGCCCACTAATGTAAAGGACCTTCTTCTCACTGACTACCAATGTAAAGAGCGTTGTTCCTACTGACTACCAATGTAAGGAGCATTCTTCGCACTGACCACCAATGTAAGGGACATTCTTTGCACTGACCACCAATGTAAGGAAAATTCTTCCCAATGACCACCAATGTAAGGAGCATTCTTCGCACTGACCACCAATGTAAGGGACATTCTTTGCACTGACCACCAATGTAAGGGACATTCTTCCCAATGACCACCAATGTAAGGAGCATTCTTCGCACTGACCACCAATGTAAGGGACATTCTTTGCACTGACCACCAATGTAAGGGACATTCTTTCCACTGGCCACCAATGTAAGGGACATTCTTTCCACTGACCACCAATGAAAGGGACATTCTTTCCACTGACCAATGTAAGGGACATTTTTTCCACCGACCACCAATGAAAGGAGCACTCTTCTCACTGACTACCAAGTTAAGGGGCATTGTTCTCACTGACCACCAATGTAATTTTTAGGTCCTTACTAAAACCAAATGAAGTGGGAGTTAATGGGAAAAATGTCTCTTACATTGGTGGTCAGTGGAAAGAATGTCTCTTACATTGGTGGTCAGTAGGAAGAAAGTAACCCTTATAGGGATGGTCAGAATGCCCTTTAAAGACAGTTACAATGTCTATTGGTGTCATTGCCCTTGGAACTGGGCACTTTCCCATTTGGGGTCAATCAGCCATAGCTGAACTGAATTCCAGGCACTGACATTTTACACAGTTACATTGGTCCAGCTTTGTTGAGGAAATGCAAACCAATCTCTCAACGGTGCCATTGCCAAGCAAGCGGCCTCCTCTATTTGTAATGCGGCAGGGCAAACACTCACACTGGAACCGGGAGCTAGTAGAGATCACTGGAGTAGCAGGATAGTAGTGGTGTCTACTTCAGTGATTTCCAGCTTCCATCAACATCATTGTCAACGTTGGTCCAAGGTGAGCCAATGTAGAAATATCTATCCCTGGAATTCAGCTTTGAGGAACCCCTGAGGAACCTTTGGAGGAACGCTAGTCTTCCATGGAGAATGGCTGTCCTAGGCACATCAGACTCTATTGCAGTGGACAGTCCACTGAGCTCTCTTCTTTTGGTAAGTGAACGTCCATAAGTTCTACAGCACTGTACCTGGCAGTGTTCTACTGCCTTGTGTCACAGAGATATTATCAGCTACAGGCGGAAAGCCAAAACACATTGTGCCGCTGCTACGTGTGCTTATCATGAGAGCTTTTTCATCTTTTATCTTGTTGAGCGCAGGCAGTAACGCGGTACGAGCTTCCTGTGTGCTGGTTTCCTTACCTTCACCGCAGGCTGATTTATTGCTGCTTTGCACGATGGCAAAACTGGCTTCTGAAAATGGACAGGATCACTTATACTCAGCATGCAGTAGCCGAGAGTTGGGTGGAATGGGATGGACATGGCTATCTCTTCTGGCTGTGGGTGAGCTGTCACGTGTTGTCCCATCTATTGGCTTGCCAAGATACTTCCACCTTCCTAAAAAAAAAATGTCTGTTTGCTACAATAGTGCCAGATTAGTCTTTTTAGCTATTGACTTTGCTCTTAAGGTTGGAACCCAGCTATGTGGTCCTGGCTGGTGACCATCACACTTACGGGAATGATCCAGCGGTCACCCAAGAAAGGGTGTCTCTCTCTGGGGCTTATCTTGGAGCAAACAGTTGTAATCAAATAAGCTTTCTTTTCCCACGGGCTATTAGCCACGCATTGAATGTTAGGGTGTGTTAGAGCGCTGCCCATCCATTTCTGTACATAGGACGAGGAAAGCTTAGGGTGATAAGATTCTGAAGCTGGCCTCCAGCCTTCCCTTCAGTCTTCCCACAGTAGAAGCTGCAGCTGGCTGGAGGATGTCCAGCATCATCTAGCTCAGCCTTTCTCCCCCGTTTTAGAATGAATGAACATTTTTCTTAGTTTTTAGTAGGGTTCCCATAATGTTATTTTATCTATAGCTCGTGGTACGTTAGCCACACCATATTGGTGGTCGATGAGAGAAGATCTTCCTTGCACTGGTGGTCTGTGAGAACAATGCCCATTTCAATGGTGGTCAGTGTAGGGATCCCATCCCGACAGTGGAATTAATTCCCTTTTTCATTGGTGGTCAGTGGGAAAAATCTTCTCAGTACGGAGAGTGAACATGAATACTGGTTTCAATGGTTATTGACTTGAGAAAAGAGAGGAGAGACTCCACTGGTCCCATTTAGGTGAGTCTTTGGTGTTGGTGCCACAACTATGGGGGCACCATTGGGCAAGAGATTTATTTATTACTGCTTAAGGGACCCCTAGAAACCTCTGGAGGAACCCTGGCTGAAAAAGGCTGATCTAGCCCTTTCCTCCCCCAACTTGTCTCCACTGGTCTCATTTTGATGGTTCTGCTGATTGGCCCAGTTATGGGGGCACCATCAGGCAAGAGATTTATCTATTAGTGCTTAAGCAAACCCTAGTGACCTCTGAAGGAACCCTGGTTAAGAAAGGCTGACCTAGCACTTTCCTCCCTTAGCCTGACTTCACTGGTCTAGTTTTGGTGGTTCTGCTGAGTGGTGTTGGTGCCACAACTATTGGTGCACCATCAGGCAAGGGATTTATCCATAACTTCTGAAGGAACCCCTAGCAACCTCTGGAGGAACCCTGGAAGAGAAAGGCTGACCTAGCACTTTCCTCCCATAGTCTGACTCCACTGGTCTCATTTTGGTGGTTTTGCTGAATGGTGTTGGTGCTTCAACTATGGGAGCACCATCAGGCAAGGGATTTATCCATTACTGCTCAAGGAACTCCTAGCAACTTCTGGAGCAACCCTGGTTGAGAAACAATGATCTAGCTATTCCTTTCCTCCCCCAGCCGACTCCACTGGTCTCATTTAGGTGGTTTTGCTGAATGGTGTTGGTGCTTCAACTATGGGAGCACCATCAGGCAAGGGATTTATCCATTACTGCTTAAGGAACCCCTAGCGACCTCTGAAGGAACCCTGGATGAAAAAGGCTGATCTAGCACTTTCCTCCCCTAGTCTGACTCCACTGGTCTCATTTTGGTGGTTCTGCTGAGTGGTGCTGGTGCCACAACTATTGGGGCACCATCAGTCAAGAGATTTATCCATGACTGCATGAGGAATCTCTAGCAATCTCTGGAGGAACCCTGATTGGAAAGGAAGATCTAGTCATTTCCTCCCCAGCCTGACTGTCGCTGGTCCTCACCTGATTTATTGGGTTTCCATTCTTTCAATCATGGAGGCTTAGCATCACATATGGAAGTTACCTCAGGTGGTCTGCTTGCATATGCAGCCTCCTAAAAATGCCCATTCCTCTAGGCTGACATCCACCCATCAGGACATTTTACATTCCTCCTCCCAAGAGCCAACCCACTGCTTGCATGAGGGAAGGGTTAAA
The DNA here is from genome assembly GCF_062004578.1 of Staurois parvus. Taxonomy (NCBI): domain Eukaryota; kingdom Metazoa; phylum Chordata; class Amphibia; order Anura; family Ranidae; genus Staurois; species Staurois parvus. The sequence goes on along the minus strand of NW_028319526.1, from coordinate 128,051 downwards.
ACCCATCAATTTTTTTTTGCTGTCTGTGTCTCATTAGGAAGATTTTCCTTCACCTTCTGTCCTACATACAACAGGAAGAGAGAGGAAATCTCTACAAATGAGGGAAATCAGGCTCTTAGACTTGGCATACTTCAAGCTATAGAGGAAGCTGTGTTTGCCCCAAAGTTGCACCTGATAAAGGACTACTAACAAGCGGTGGAAACTTACTTCAACCACCGCTAGTGGTCAGTTGCATATTGATACCACCAAAAATTGCTTCCTCAGTCAAGTCTCCAAGTTGTTCTGTGAAATGATATGAACAAGCGGTGGAAACTTACTTCAACCACCACTAGTGGTCAGTTGCATATTGATACCACCAAAAATTGCTTCCGTGAGTCAAGTCTAAAATTCGTTCAGTGAAATGATATGAACAAGCGGTGGAAACTTACTTCAACCACCACTAGTGGTCAGTTGCATATTGATAGCACCAAAAATTGCTTCATGAGTCAAGTCTCCAAGTTGTTCAGTGAAATGATATCAAAAAGTGGTGGAAACTTACTTCAACCACCGCTAGTGGTCAGTTGCATATTGATACCACCAAATATTGCTTCCTGAGTCAATTCTCCAAGTCGTTCTGTGAAATGATAGGTCAGTATAGAGATAGACAATCTCGGCAGTGCCTTTCGCCTGTCAGTGACTGTTAAGTTGTCCTGTAGAAGAGATCCAGCGACCATCAAGGTCTCTATGTGACCATCGTGTTCTGCTCTGAGGACACTTTCCTTCCCGTCATAGCAAAGTTGTCAACTTAAAGTGGAGCTTCCACCCAAAGTCCTCAACAAGAGATTTCTCCTCACTTCCTATCTCAGTCCCCGCGGTCATCAGGCGACATAACTTCCTATCGCTGATAGTTGCTGCTAAGAGAGAAGGTGGTCATTTGGGCTTCACCTCCATCAGTTGTGTTGCCTTGCTGCATCAGCGTTCTGCAGTTCCATTCGTTTTCAGTGGCACCCCAATATACCATGGTGACACAGAGGCATTATGGGGTGCCACATCAGAAAAATGGTGCTTGCCCATTAGCAACCAATTTAGAAAAATTGGTCTAGCAGGGGTAGGCAACCTGCGGCTCTCTAGCTGTTGTGGAACTACATTTCCCATGAGGCATTGCAACATTACAAAACTGACAGGTACAGCTATGACTTGCAGAGGCATGATGGGACTTGTAGTCCTGCGGCTCTCAGGTTGCCTACCCCTGGTCTGGGATAACACAGCGCAGGTTAGTGCGACCCAGTGTGGGCCCTTAAAGTCCATCTCCACTGGCGCAGCCAAAACTGAGAGAACTCTTCCGTTACATTTGTTACGTGTTCTCATTCACGAAGCGTAACTTCAGACAAAAACATTTAAAAATTGCTGCACTTTTCTAAAAACTCCAAAATCGAGTCTTTCCTCTGCTATGCAGAGGGGGCTGGGGGTTAATTTATACAACAAATAACCCTTGCCTGTACTGCGCTGGCAGATCTCATTATCAGTTGTGAGCTAGATTTGAACACTGTCTGTGCTGGCAGATCTCATTTTCAGTTGTAAAGTAGATTTGAACACTATGTTGGCAGATCTCATTATCAGTTGTAAGCTAGATTTGACCACTGTCTGTGCTGGCAGATCTCTTTATCAGTTGTAAACTAGATTTGAACACTGTGCTGGCAGATCTCATTATCAGTTTCAAACTAGCTTTGACCACTGTCTGTGCTGGCAGATCTCTTTATAGGTTGTAAACTAGATTTGAACAGTGTTGGCAGATCTCATTATCAGTTGTAAGCTAGATTTGACCACTGTCTGTGCTGGAAGATCTCTTTATCAGTTGTAAACTAGATCTGACCACTGTGCTGGCAGATCTCTTTATCAGTTGCAACTAGAATTGAACACTGTGCTGGCAGGTCTCATTATCAGAGGTAAACTAGATCTGACCACTGTGCTGGCAGATCTCATTATCAGATGCAAACTAGATTTGACCACTGTCTGTGCTGGCAGATCTCTTTATAGGTCCTAAACTAGATTTGAACACTGTGCCGGCAGATCTCATTATCAGTTGCAACTCGATTTGATCACTGTCTGTGCTGGCAGATCTCATTTTCAGTTGTAAACTAGATTTGAACACTGTCTGTGCTGGCAGATCTCATTATCATTTTTAACTAGATTTGAACACTGTGCTGGCAGATCTCATTATCAGTTGAAATTTGACCACTGTCTGTGCTAGCTGATCTCATTATCAGTTGCAACTAGAATTGAACACTATCTGTGCTGGCAGATCTCTTTATAGGTTGTAAACTAGATTTGAACACTGTGCTAGCAGATCTCATTATCAATTGCAACTAGAATTGAACACTGTCTGTGCTAGCAGATCTCTTTATAGGTTGTAAACTAGATTTGAACACTGTACTGGCAGATCTCATAATCAGTTGCAACTAGATTTGAATACGGTCTGCGCTGACAGAACTAAATATCAGTTGAAAACTACCCCCCAACCCCCCCCCCCCCAAAAAAAAAAAACAGACAGACTCAATGGACCACTCAATCTTTTTCTGCCGTCACTTTTCTATGTTTCTAACTAGATTTAAACACTGCCAGTGCTGGCATATGTCATTATCAGTTGTAAACTAGATTTGACCACTGTCTGTGCTGGCATATCTCTTTATCAGTTGTAAACTAGATTTGCCCACTATATGTGTGGGCAGATCTCATTATCAATTGTAAACTAGATTTGAACACTCTGCCCTGATTAACCCAGTCTTTACTGTGCTGGTAGATCTCATAATTGGTTGTAAACTAGATTTGAACAGGGTCTGTCCTAACAAAGGGTTAAAGATGCGGAAGCTGGGCTTCTTCGCTGTATAGTAATAAGGGGAAACTCAGCGTACCCCTCTTTGGTGACAGATTGAGTTTCCTTTCATTTCAAATAGTTCAGAAAAGCTTGTAGTTTGCCTAAAACCTGCTCAAAAGAACTAGAAAGGTAAAAAAATGTTAAAAAAAAAAATTACGATTTGTGAATAGGAACATACAACAAAGTATTTTTCTTAAATTTGGCTGCAAAAGTGCAAATACACGTAAAAAAATAAAAATATAAATATGCTACCTGATAAATGCAAACAATGCTCCAACTTGTTGCCTCCCTGAAAAAAAAAATAATTTGGATCACCTTTACAAACTGCGTTTAATTTGAGGTCTAAGGAATATGTAGGAATTTTCTGTATATAAAGACAGCATACATCAATGTTTAATGAATGTTAGGTATTAGACTGTATCAGATGTGCTGGGTGTATGATCTCTTTTTTTTTTTTTTTTTTTTTTTTAAAGGTGTATTTTAAATTTGAGATATGGAGAAAAAAAAATTATATATATATATATATATAAATATATATATATAAAGATATTTGCTTTATAAATTATATATATAATACACACAGATGCCATACTTGTCATTGCCATGTTAGCAAATATTTTCTATACATTGTCATATTTTTCCTGCATCCTCCTAGCACAGTTTGGCATAAATATACATAAATATATATATATATAATATAAAACAGATCTATATTGTTTAAAAAGCTACAGAAATAAATCTATATAGTATGTTTTCAAATGTATGATGTCACGTGTGTGCCTTACTTTGAAGTCTATTCTTTTTGTTTTTTTTGGATTTACATTTTATTACCCCTGTAAAGCAGTATTTTTCTCTGTCGGGTGGAGGTTAGGTTCAATGACTCAGTTTTTGCTCTGGGGGATCCTCATAGGAGGGGCTCCTACGCTACGGTTATCGCATGATCATGTTCTTCATATACTCCTGTGGAGACTCCAATAGAGGATGATGAACACAGTATTAATTCTTTGCACATCATTGGATTGTCCATGTTATATAGAATGGGGATTTACCTATAGCAAGTGTTTCCAAACTTTTCAGTATGGGGGCCTCATTGTAAATTTTACTAATGTTTGCGGCCTGTAAAAAATTCTCACAATGGGGCCCCTATTTGATCCCCTTTTACATCAGGGTCCACGTCCAGTGCCATCTTACTGCATGGGCACCCCTGGGTGCTGCCCTGGGGCACCGGGGGCATGGGGGTCCCATGATAATCTTGCATTAAATCAGGCTTGCCATTGGTCCCGGATTTACCGGGACAGTCATGCTTTTTACTAAGCTGTCCCGGAATGGCCGCGTCCCAGGCAGCGTCCCGGAACCTGTACTTTACACCTCCTAATCCCAGTATTGTGCCCTTATGATCCCCCCCATACTGTGCCCTTTGTGTTGATTAGTCTTTGATTTATGGCATGTTTTCTTATTGTTTAAAATTGATTTTATTGAACGTACTAATAAATATTTGTTTAATTCTATCAACTATTTATACTTTAATTCTAGAGAGTAGGGTAGGCTGGTAGGGAACTGAGAAACCGAGGACAAATCTTTACACAAAAACCCTCTTCGTGGAGAGCTAGCCAGCATCTCCTGTTGTACCACCCTAGACCCTAGATATTCCTCTATCCGGCTGCCTGGAGGAATCCCAGAGCAGGAGATCCAGTACCTGGCACCTGAGAGATAAGACAGTCCCGGGTAGTTGCTAATCTGGTTTCCCATCAGAGTGATCCTTCCCCTATTTGGCCCAGGGGGTGCAGGTCTACTCACTTAGTCCTTCTCCTGTGTTGCTAATGGGTCGTTGGCTACTACCAGGCCTTTTATCTGGGCCGCTCCTTCCCTGCCTCACAGGTGGTGCTCTCTCAGGGGGCCGGTGAAGTCCTGAGCTTTCCTCCTTCCAAGGTCCTCTGCCTGTAGGTGAGCTTCTCTCTTCATGAAGAGCTAGCCAGCATCTCCTGCTGTACCACCCTAGACCCTAGATATTCCTCTATCCGGCTTCCTGGAGGAATCCCGGAGCAGGAGATCCAGTACCTGGCACCTGAGAGATAAGACAGTCCCGGGTAGTTGCTAATCTGGTTTCCCATCAGAGTGATCCTTCCCCTATTTGGCCCAGGGGGTGCAGGTCTACTCACTTAGTCCTTCTCCTGTGTTGCTAATGGGTCGTTGGCTACTACCAGGCCTTTTATCTGGGCCGCTCCTTCCCTGCTGCACAGGTGGTCCTCTCTCAGGGGGCCGGTGAAGTCCTGAGCTTTCCTCCTTCCAAGGTCCTCTGCCTGTAGGTGAGCTCCTCTCTTCATGGAGAGCTAGCAAGCATCTCCTGTTGTACCACCCTAGACCCTAGATATTCCTCTATCTGGCTGCCTGGAGGAATCCCTGAGCAAGAGATCCAGTGCCTGCACCTTAAGAAATAAGACAGTCGTGGGTAGTTGCTAATCTGGTTTCCCACCAGAGTGCTCCTTCCCCTATCTGGCCCAGGGGGTGCAGGTCAACTCACTTAGTCCTTCTCCTGTGTTACTGATGGGTCTGTGGCTACCACCAGGCCATTTATCTGGGCCACTCCTTCCATGCCTCACAGGTGGTGCTCTCTCAGGGGGCCGGTGAAGTCCTGAGCTTTCCTCCTTCCAAGGTCCTCTGCCTGTAGGTGAGCTCCTCTCTTCATGAAGAGCTAGCAAGCATCTCCTGTTGTACCACCCTAGACCCTAGATATTCTTCCATCCGGCTTCCTGGAGGAATCCCTGAGCAAGGGATTCAGTACCTGGCACTTTAAGAGATAAGACAGTCCCGGGTAGTTGCTAATCTGGTTTCCCACCAGAGTGCTCCTTCCCCTATCTGGCCCAGGGGGTGCAGGTCAACTCACTTAGTCCTTCTCCTGTGTTATTGATGGGTCTGTGGCTACCACCAGGCCATTTAGCTGGGCCGCTCCTTCCCTGCCTGACAGGTGGTGCTCTCTCAGGGGGCCGGTGAAGTCCTGAACTTTCCTCCATCAAAGGTCCTCTGCCTGTAGGTGAGCCCCTCTCCATCTGGGCCCCCTCACAGGCTCCTGCCTTCCAGCCTCACATCCTCATCAACTCTCCAACTCCTTTCCAACAACTCCCTGCTACTGAGCAGGCTGTTACTCTTAAAGGCTGTCCTGGCCCCTTGCCAAGCCTCCTGCTGGGTATTGGCCAGGATCCTCTAAGAGCACAGACCAGCCACTCTTCAGATCCGCCTGCTGCGTCTAGATCTTTTTTTAAAGTTCTGGAGCACATGGAAATTGCCGAGGGCTGGTCTGCAGAGCCCCTCAGCACTGACCACAATTTGACCCCTGCTAGTTATCACACCCAGGCTGATACTCAGCCCTAACTAACAATTGGAGTCTAGCTCCTCCTAGCTGACTAGGAGGGCATTACATATAGAAGGGTAAATCCTGTCCTGTATCAGAAGTTTCAGTTTGTGTTCAAATATGAGGCATACTGCATGGCACTGAACAGGTTAATGTATGACCTCTGTCTGTAGTGTGAGAACTGACACTTCCTGTGAAGAAACTACATATCCCACAATCCCTGGGTGTCTTTGTCTAGTAGTGGTGCAGGTGATAGATACACAGTAATTAAATCTGACACAGACATAAACAGACAGAGCAATTAACAGAGGGTTCACCATGCAGCCTTTCATCACATTAGCACTCCCATTGGTGGTGCAAATGGCGAGGCATGTGTGGACTTTGTATGACCCGGAGCGAGAATTTACCTGTCCTGTCCCTTTAGCAAATAGGGAAAGCAAAAACACGGAATAGAACTACACTAAGGTCCCGTTCGCATCTGACCATATCCTGATAAGAATAGCTACTTACCGGTGTGTGCTTGGCAGAGAAGCTGATGATCAGTCTGGGGTAGCAGATGATAGAAATCAGTCCAGGACACCCATGTTTTCTCATAGAGTTTTATTTGCATTTGACACATAAAAAGCACCAAAGCTACTATGATCAGCCTTCATATCAAATGAAATATATTCGGGTGATCCACCCGGCTCTGTACAATATAAATAAAATCTAATTTAGCTTTATAAAAGGTACACTTTACAACCAAAAGAGGTTCCACAGCGTGTGAAATGCCACTGCCCACTAGGAAGGGTCTATGATCCCTTGTGTAGAACAATGGAAACATGGAAGCCACCATTGCAGACCTCCAGCTGGCCTCTCTGGCTTCAATGCCAGTCAACTGTCATCCTCAGGAGATGAATTCTGTTATGGCCGCTCTATGTTACAGGATTACTTTAAAGCGGCCTTTCTCAACCAGGGTTCTATGGAATCCTAGGGTTTCTTCAGGGGTTCCGTGAACGTTGAGCAACTTCTGCTTCTCAGATGAGTAACCACTGTGCAGGAGCGTATTTACCGCTAGGCAAACAAGGCATTTGTCTTGGGTGTCGTTTTTCAGGGAGGCAACGCCGCCACCCAGAATAGGGGACATTGGTACTCCTGAGCGCTGGGCCTGGGTGGCAGAGCAGAGTGGGGAGCGCTGCCCCCCCAAAGAAGGGATGCCAGTTCTCCTGGGCACCGGGGCCGGGCGGCACAGCAGAGTGAGAGCTGTGGGCCGTTCTCATGAGACCTGTGGGAGAGGCCGTGAGACTCCAGGAAGGCAGTTGCTGTGATGGTTCGTGGGGGCCATGGTGTGCGGAGGGGGGGTGGGGGAATGGGGTGGACGTGTTGCCTAAGGCAGCACAAATTCTGAATACACTCCTGCCACTATGAACAATTTTGGCTATCTGTAAGGGGGAGAGTGTCAATGACCACAAATTAAGGAAGCATTGTTCTAGGACAGTGGTCTCCAAACTGCAGCTCGGGGGCCAAATGCGGCCCTTTACTTGCTTTTATCCAGTGCTTGGGGCAATATTTCATCCTATGACACCAACAATGGGGCATATATCCACCCACTGACACCAAGGAAGGGGCACAATTCTTCCCAATGACATCAACAATGAGGCATGATTCTTCCCACTCAATGACACCAACAACAGGGCACAATTCCACCCACTGACACCAAGGAAGGGGCACAATTCTTCCCAATGACACCAACAATGGGGCATGATTCTTCCCATCCAATGACACCAATGACAGGGCATAATTCCACTCACTGACACCAAAGATGGGGTCCCCCCTCCCTAAAGTCTGAAGGACAGTAAACTGGCCCTTTGTTTAGAAAGTTTGGAGACCCCTGCTGTAGGTACTGTGAACTTCTGATACAGTAATTATTTGCAGGGGTTCCCTGAGCCTGGAAAGTTATTTCAAGGCTTCCTCTGTGTTAAAAAGGTTGGGAAAGGCTGATGTAAAGTATGCTGTATGGCGGGAAAACTTAAAAACAAAACTCTACACCACTGCAATACATGGACATTTCCCAATATTTTGTCTCTATAAAAATGCAGCAAGTACTAAAGAATACTGGTTGATCCTGCCAGATATCCAGTGAGCTCCCAACCTTCTGTGGTGAGCCGACCATCTTACTTCTGTAGTACCAAAATCCAAAGCAGTGTTGTCAGCCTGCCCTAGTAATCCCCTGCTGGACTATGGAACTCATCCTTCATGTTATGGAGGTAACGAGAGGTGGAGGTGTTCTGTGGCCAAGCAGTGAGGAAGTGGACACGACTGACACCACTCCTCAGAATTCCGGAGATAGACGTTTACTGGATTTCATACCAACCAACACATATTCTCCTATAGCAGAATTTGTAGAAGAGGCTAAACATGGGGCAATGGGGATGTGTGTGTATATATATATATATATATATATATATATATATTTAAATTTTACCCAGACATACACTTTAAATCTACACAGGTCTCTGACCCCATGATCAAAAGTTGAAGGATTAACTGTTCTAGTAGCCCATAGTAACCAGATTCCTCTTCTGCTCCTCCATACCGCACGAGAACCATGGAAGGAGGAGGAACTGGTTTTTTTTATGGCTACATTGAATCCTTCCTTCAAATAATTTTTGTCATGAGATCTTCTAAAAGACAAAAAATATCAGAGAAACATTTTCCAATTGCCACCTTTTACAAAAGAAGCATTCACTTGTCTTCTACCATTAAGGCTTTGGTAGCGTTGTCAAAACAAGAACCACTTTCCATATGACGCTGGCCTGAGGAGCCACAAAACCGTACATTCAAGAAGGTAAAGTCTCGTATTAGTGATGTCATACACATAATGGGGCTTATCTGGTATAGCAGCCATCTCCTGACCAATCTACAGTACAAGGAAAGATGAGGGCTGTACCAAAGGTCATACAAAAGTAGCAATAACTTACATAGGTCCAGGGGCAGACTGATAACTCATGGGGCCCCCCCGGGCAATAGGGGATCATGGGGCCCCTGTGTCCTTGCCCAAACTAAAAAAAGCCTATGAAAAAGGTACCAGGGGATCTCATGGGGCCCCCTACTGACCTCATGCCCTCGGGCAGTGCCCGAGTTTCCAAATGGTCAGTCCACCCCTGCATAGGTCGTTCAAATTTCACCTTGGTAGAGTAACTCTTCCTCTATAGAAGGGTCTCCAAACTATGGCCCTCCAGCTGTTTAAGTACTACAATTCCCATCATGCCTCTGCCTCTGGGAGTGTCACAAGTTAGCCTGCAGTTCTTGTTTGTGTGTTCTTACCTCCTTGCTGCAGTGCTGTTCCTGATCCCTTTCACATGTGTGGTTTGTCTGTGCTCACCTATTTGTGTAGTCTGCTATCCTCTGAGTTTTATTTCCTTCCCTTCCATCACTTCCTGGCCCGCCTCCTTGTTTGCCTGCCTATATAAGACATGCTCAGTCTAGGCCACTTTGCCTGAGCAATGTCTTAGTTCTCTGAGCTCCTGTCTGTTACTACGCTTGTATCCTGTATCTGACTACCCGTGCACCGACCCCGGCTTCGTCCACTGACTGTGCTGATCTCCACTCGTCCTGACCTCGGCTTCCCTATCGGCTTCCCTGTTGTCTTCAGAATTACACTCGTAATTGGTCTCTGCATGCTCAGCTGGGCGTACCTCAGGGCCGTGACCTGGTTCCAGCTTGCTGCAAGTCCATCCCCACCATCACGGGCTCTGGTGAAGAAGCAGGCTGGGGCTTAGACTCTGCACCCTGGGGAACCCCAAGTTGGCGGTCTACAAGGGCTCATTACCACAGATTCGTGACAGGGAGTCTTGCCTGTGGCTGTCAGAGTCTTGCAAGGCCTCATGGGACCTGCAGTTCCTCAACACCTGGAGGGCCATAGTTTGGAGATTCTATAGCAGTGGTTTCCAAACTGTGGCCTAGGGGCCAGATGTGTCCCTTTGCTTACCTTTGTCTGGCCATTGGTGCACTTTTCCACCAACTGACACCAATGATGGGACGCTATTCACCCTACTGGCGCCATCAATGGGGTATTATTCTTCCCATTGATATCAACAATGTAGCACTATTCCTCCCATTGAAACCAATGATGGGGCATTTTTTACTCTCACTGGCAACAGTCCGGCCCCCCTAAAGCCTGAAGGACAGTAAACTGTCCCTTTGCTTAGAAAGTTTGGAGACCCCTGCTCTGTAGCAACTCTTATTCGTCTTCTTTAGTGCACGTAAGTAATGGATTCCAAGAACAAGCAATGTGCTTCTCATTGAACTCAATGACTTCATAACGAAGGAGGGTGCAGGTTGTCCAATACCCATGGAAGGCTACAGAGGTTTACGGAGATGATACCATTGACAGGAGTCACCAATGAGAATAAAATGCCCTTGTCAATGGTGTCATCTCAATAAACATTGTGTAGCCTTTTGTGGATGACAGACAGCCTTCACCCCTATTTCGTCAAGAACTCAGTGATGACACATCGGCCTGGAATCCATTATTTGCATACAATGAAAAGGCACAGTTATTAGAGAGCAGTGGTCTCCAAACTGCAGCCTGGGATCTGGATATGGCCCTTTGCTTGCCTTTATCTAGCCCTTGGGGCACTTTTCCTCCCACTTACACAAGACACTATTCCTCCATTTGTTACTTACAATGGGGCAAAATTCCTCCCACTTACACAAGACACTATTCCTCCCTCTGATACTTACAATGGGGCAAACCTCCTGCTACTGACATCAGCAATGGGGACCTACTTCTCTCATTGACACCAACGATGGAGCACTATTTCTCCCATTGACACCAATGATTGGTCACTATTTCTCCCACTGACACCAATGATGGGACACTATTTCTCCCACTAACACCAACAATTGACCATTATTTCACCCACTGACACCAATCAATGATGGGGTACTATTCCTCCCCCTCCTACCAAAGATTAATTATTTAGTCCCACTGACGCCAGGACAATTTCTACTCCCAATGGCCACAGGCTGTCCCCCCTACAGTCTGATGGACAGTAAACTGGCCCTTTGTTTAGAAAGGTTGGAGACCCCCTGCTATAGAGGAAGAGTTACTCTACCAATATGTGAAATTTGAACGACCTATGGAAGTTAAAAGAGTTATGCCCACTTTTGCACGACGTTTGGTACAACCCTTGTATTTTTGCTGTGAGGGTACTGTATTATGGACACCAGTGTTCTTACTAATTATTTTCTATTACAGTCACTTGAACTCTTTGACATTTGGGTTCATGAAGCCTCAGTTGTTAAAGCTACCAGGTGCCAGTCTATTACAAGGCTGTTGGAGCCGCCTTCTGCTCATCCCGTACTTTGGGGCAACACTGGGATAGTCCAGCCTCTGTCATTGCTATGTCTCTGTGGTCATTTATAGCATTTTACTCAATTATATTAACCCAAATGCCTCAATGTTACCATTGTGATGAGCCCAGCCACAAGAGTCATGTACCCATTGCGTTAAGAAAACAAAAATCCTTCAGTTTAACTTTTTGTATATTGGGCCAGTGAAGGCGGAACAGTCGGCAGTCCCCGTGTAGTGCTTAATTCTACTCTCCACTGGTCTTGAGGAACATCTCCCTAGCATTAAGAATACCGTCCTATCTTCGATTTGAGTTCTTCCGAACAGCCTGATAGGTGCATGTGGTCCAGAGCCTGATAAACGGACTCCACAGAGGCCGTTTTTAACTGACACCATCTCCGTAGCATCTCGTACTGCTGGTCTCGAAAGCTGCCGACCTCCATTTCAACCCTCTCGATCTCATTGTCTGGAAGCTCCAGGTTCCTCATCAGCTCTTTCCACCGTTTCACCGGAACGCAGTCGATAATGTCATACAAGGCACAACCTTTCTGGAGGACCGACGGAACCTGACCTGCCCGGGATACAAAGTATCACTGTGTCAGTGTTTATCTGCTTTGGTACAGTCACTGTTTATACCTCTGAATGTTTCATGAGGTCATTCAGTTGGGTTCTATTGTGGCAACAAGTTCAGCAGACGAAGATGAAAAAAATAGACATCCATAATTGATGCGTTACAGGGGATGATGGAGTGGTTTTGTCCTTAACGAGATAGGCATTACAGATTAGTCATTTTGTCTATTATTTATCAAAATAAAAAAAAAAAGAGGGAAACCAAGCTTTAAAGGCGGATTTAGCACAACTACTCTTAGAACTCAGATATTGCATTTAAAATGAACAAACACATTGACGCTTTTAAAAAAAAGAACAGCCCTTCCCCCTTGAAGTGTATGCTAAAGGATTTAGGAATGGGGGAATATACGAGGGATGTACTGAAAGGAATGCAATATTGGGCGCAATTTTTTTATTGACTTGCAGGGTTGTTCAGATTTCACATGTTGGTAGAGCAGGCCAATTCCGGGCCCTCCCTTGTAAAGGGGGCAAGGGGGCATTCTTTCCACTAGCCACCAATGGAAGGGGCATTTTTTTCCAAATGACCCCTAGTGAACTGATTTTAGCAAGGGTTCCCTGGGAAACATTTTCAAGGGTTCTTCTCAGGGGCGTATCTACCACAAGGCAAACAAGGCGTTTGCCTAGGGCAGCAATTTTTAGGGTGGCGGCACTGCCCCCAGAAGAAGGGACCTTTTGAGCAGCGGCGGATAGCAGGAAGATCGATGTGGTGGGGCGTGGTGGGGCGTGAGGGAGAGCAGTTGCAGAGCGATGGTCGTGTACCTCTCCCTCCAGCAGCTGAGGAGCCAGGACCAGGGAACAGCCTGGACAGGGAGAGGAGAGGTGGAGATGAAAGAGCCTGGAGGAGGTGAGCTGTGTTGTGTTGTCTTGTTGAAGGAAGAGAGAGAGAAAGGGAAGAGAGAGAGATGTGGAGAAAAAGAGAGGGGGGGGGAGAGAGAGGGAAGAGTGCGGAAAGAAAGAAAGAGGGAAAAGAGAGAGAGGGAAAGACAGAGAAAGAGAGAGAGCGAAAGAGAGAGGGAGGAGAGAGAGAGCAAAGAGAGAGAGAGGGAGGAGAGAGAGGGGGGGGAGAGAGAGGGGGAAGGGGGATAGAGAGAGGGAAGGGGGTAGGGAGAGGGAAGAGAGAGAGCGGGAATAAAGAAAGATAGAGAGGGAAGAGAGAGAGGGGAGGAGAGAGAGGGAAGAGGGGGAGGGGGGGAGGGGGAGAAAGAGATAGAGGGGGAGAGAGAGAGGGAAGAGGGGGAGGGGGAGAAAGAGATAGAGGGGGAGAGAGAGAGGGAAGAGAGAGGGGAGAAGGGAGAGAGAGAGAGGGAGAAAGAGGGGGAAAGAGAGATGGAGAGAGAGAGAGGGAGGAGAGAGAGAGAGGGAGGGAAGGAAAGATAGGGGGAAGGGGGATAGAGAGAGGGAGGGAGAGGGAAGAGAGAGAGAGAGCGGGAAGAATGAAAGATAGAGAGGGGAGAGGGAGAGGGAAGAGGGAGAGGGAAGAGAGAGCGAGAGGGAGGGAGAGAGAGAGGGGGTAAGGAAGAGAGGGGGGAAGAGAAATGGAGATGGAGAGAGAGGGAAGGAGGGAGGGAGAGGGAAGAGAGAGAGCGGGAAGAAAGAAAGAGAGAGAGTGTGTATATATATATATATACACACACACACACACAGTATATATAACACAATTTTTTTTAATTTTTTATAAAAGTTTAAAAACTTTCAAAATAAACAATTACCAAGAACCATTGTTAGAGTGTGCATCCGGCTGAATTTACATGACCGAACAGCAGCGCCGACCGATACGAATCCATAGATTCATGAAAGCATTTGGAAATGCTGCCTGCTCACCCTTTGTGCAACCATCTGCAGCTGTTAAATTTGTATTCTGTACAAACCAATGGCTGGCACCGTTTCTGCTTGCATGTAAGTGCTCATCTGAACAGTTACATGCGAACAGAGTCTTTAACGGACCCTGGAGGCAGACAATTTGCATCCAGGATCAGTGTTTCTGGCTGCAGCTAATTGGCCAGTTTGTATGTGGCCACACCATATAGGAGGGTATTTACTAAAACTGGAGGGTGCAAAATCTGGTGCAGTTCTGCATAGAAACCAATCAGCTTCTGGGTTTTATTGCCAAAGCTTCATTGAACAAGCTAGAGCTAGAAGCTGATTGGCTCCCACGGACAGCTGCACCAGATTCTGAGTTCTCCAGTTTTAGTAAATCTCCCCCATAGTGTTGCTGTGTCTTCTGAACCCAGCAAACTATCTGCAGATATGCACCCGTGTGAATGTAGTCTTACTAGCAGGGGCGGACTGACCATTTGGAAACTCGGGCACTGCCCGAGGGCCCGGGGTCAGTAGGGGGCCCCATGAGATGCCCCTGGTACCTTTTTCATAGGCTTTTTTGAGTTTGGGCAAGGACACAGGGGCCCCATGATCCCTTATTGCCCGGGGGACCCATGAGTTGTCAGTCCGCCCCTGCTTACTACTACTCTGATTTTATTACCTTGAGAATTGCTAGCAGAACACAGCTCCGAATCAGGGGTTTCCTCAAAGGTCAGCAAAACACTTTCCTCTGGACGTGTCTTTGGTGAAATAGATGTCTCCCCTTGACCCTGGAAGCAAGAAAAAACACAAGAATACACCTTTTTCTTTATAAATGCTATGATCCACATGGCATTCGGATAATATACACCCTTTTCTTTATAAATGGTATGATCCACATGGCATTCGGATAATATGCACCTTTCTCTTTATAAATGGTATGATCCACATGGCATTCGGATAATATACACCCTTTTCTTTATAAATGGTATGATCCACATGGCATTCGGATAATATGCACCTTTCTCTTTATAAATGGTATGATCCACATGGCATTCAGATAATATACACCTTTCTCTTTATAAATGGTATGATCCACGTGGAATTCGGATAATATACACCCTTTTCTTTATAAATGGTATGACCCACATGGCATTTGGATAATATACACCTTTCTCTTTATAAATGGTATGATCCACGTGGCATTCGGATAATATACACCTTTCTCTTTATAAATGGTATGATCCACGTGGCATTCGGATAATATACACCCTTTTCTTTATAAATGGTATGATCCACATGGCATTTGGATAATATAGACCTTTCTTTTTATATATGGTATGATCCACATGGCATTCGGATAATATACATCCTTTTCTTTATAAATGGTATGATCCACATGGCATTCAGATAATATACACCTTTCTCTTTATAAATGGTATGATCCACATGGCATTCGGATAATATAGTATAGTAAAAGTCAGCAATATATTTACAGTTCAAATTTTTTCAGTTTGATTTCAAATTTGCTTCGAATGTGGATAAGTTGTTATTTCGTACAAAATTTAGTTTCGTTATTTCAGATTCGTTTCAATTTGTTGTAGTTGTCATTTGGTAATTCGGGCACATCCGAATCCCTGAACAACGAACATTTTGTCCGAATTTCGATTTGGAACTAAACAAACGTGTGTGCACAGCTGCACCAGATTCTGAGTGCTCCAGTTTTATTAAGTCTCCCCCCATCGTGTTGGGGCTCTTGCACATGGTCGAAAGGGGGCCCTATGAGTCCCCCTGGGCATTGTCTTGGCTGTGTGGTTTGTTGGTTGTCCCCGGTGCAGATCAGACGAAGCTTCGCAGAGCTCTCTTGTCGTTTCAATGTGAGTCATAGAGAAAGCGGAGGCCATAGACTATTCATGAAGCCCATATTTAATGCATACAGCACTAAGGGTTTCATCTGTCCCTCATACTCTGTTGCTAGGATCGCCCCGGGAACACAAGGACACAAAACAGGTTTTCACTCTATGGACAGGATCAACTGCTTGATTAGGGAAAATACATTTTATGGTAGCTATAGACAATGCGCAGCGCACGGTCACAGGAGAACACTCGCTAAAAACTACAAACCGTCAAAGCAGCCTTCAAGTGTGTCCAGTTTCCTATTCAATAGATTGGGGGAGGATCAGAACCCCTGCCAGGCTTTTTCTGCTGTCTGGAAGATCCATTAAAAATCTGCCAATTTCTCCACTGACCTCAACTTGGTGTCCTCCATCCGTGTCTGCCAATCCCTCCACTGGCCTCCACTCAGTGTCCTCCATCCATCACTGCCAATCCCTCCACTGGCCTCCACTCAGTGTCCTCCATCCGTCTCTGCCAATCCCTCCACTGGCCTCCACTCAGTGTCCTCCATCCGTCTCTGCCAATCTCTCCACTGGCCTCCACTCAGTATCCTCCACCCCCCTCTGCCAATCCCTCCACTGACCTCCACTCAGTGTCCTCCACCCCTCTCTGCCAATCCCTCCACTGGCCTCCATTCAGTGTCCTCCACTCCTCTCTGCCAATCCCTCCACTGGCCTCCACTCAGTGTCCTCCACCCCTCTCTGCCAATCCCTCCACTGACCTCCACTCAGTGTCCTCCACCCCTCTCTGCCAATCCCTCCACTGGCCCCCACTCAGTGTCCTCCACTCCTCTCTGCCAATCCCTCCACTGGCCTCCACTCAGTGTCCTCCACCCCTCTCTGCCAATCCCTCCACTGGCTTCCCATCGCCCAATGAATAAAATTCAAAACATTAACAATCCCATATAAAGCCATTTATAACTCCGCCCCAAATCACATCATCAACCTTGTCACCCAAACCATCCTCTCCACTCCTCCCACCATCTCCTGCTCTCTAGCTCACTTGTCTCCTCCTCCCATGCTCGTCTCCAGGACTTCTCCAGAGCCTCCCCATCCTCTGGAACTCTCTACCCCAATCTATCAGACTATCGCCTTCTCTGCCCACTTTTAGGCGATCTCTGAAAACCTCTCTCTTCAGGGAAGCCTATCCTGCCCTCAGCTAATAATGGAATCTTCTATTCCTCCTACCAGTCCATCCCCCACAGTTATTACCTTTTGTACCACCAGCCCCTCCCTCTTAGATTGTAAGCTCCCAGGATCAGGGCCCTCCTATCCTTCTTGTATTGAACTGTATTGTTGCTGTATTGTCTCCCGTTTTATTGTAAAGCGCTGAGCAAACTGTAGGGTTTTAATCCATCATTAGCTAGTGATTGCTAATGGACCTTGCTACGCTACAGCTAGACCCCACTGTGCATCCGTCTGCAGCCCTTTAACCCTTTCCAATCCAGCTGTGGAGTGACCCTTTAAGTGGGTCTTTACGCCAAGTGGGGAAGGGGGGGGCGGCAGGATGGAGTTCCCGATCACATGACCACTGTAATTGGCTGTTACAGTGGTCCCATGATTGTGAGTGGGTCCTGCCAGCCCCCCCATCATAATTAGAGACTGACGACTCAGTCAATGTGGTGGTGGTTGGGTCTGCAGAAGCTTCTGAGAGTGGCCGCCATTTTGAAATGAAGTTAGGACGAATAGCCAGCAGGTAGCAATAAAATGTCGAGAGGTCTCTGGCTGAGCTGAAATGGACACACTCATAGAATACATATTCCACCAAACTGACTCTGTTTTCTCAGGATTGTTTGGATCTAATACCCCAAAATGAACTGGATTTACGAAACTGGACCAGTTGCCCAGGCCCAGGCTTTGCCTGTCACGGTGGGCAAACCCCCAAATGGGTCTTCAGAGTTGGGTTTCATAGGGATGGAGCATGGCCTCAGGGCTTTCTTTATGCATGGGCACCCCTGGGCACTACCGAGGGGCCCCAGTTGCATGGGGGCCCCAGATTACTGTATGGAGACGCTCAACCCAGGTGCATGGTATGGGAGCAAGAGTTGGAAGTTAATGAAGAGCACACAAGAGGTCCATGCAGGTGTATGTCAGAACCCCATTCTGTCACTGGGAGTGAGCTGGCAGAGGTACACTGGACGGTTGGAGTGGGCATGGGCTCAGCGGTGTCCCTCCTAAATGCAACAGTTCACAGTCAAGGTGTGCAGTGACACGGGACAATATGTATTTCTGGGACTCAGCATGCACATTCATTGCTCATGGTGCACGGCTCATCTCTCAAGTCGGGGGCCAGCCTTACGGTTAACTTCACCTGAACGTGGCCTCCACCTTGTCCTGGGTCATTGATGAGCACAAGGTACCCAATGTGCAGGGTGAGTGATCCATGCCACTGCCTGGCGTAGCCCAAAGAACCCCTGTGGACTTACAACCGCTAGCCCACCCCTACCAGTTGACTGCAGAATCCGAAGATAAAATGATCAACTCATTAAACTGAGAGCGATTTTTCCATAAGGGAGAGGAGGTCCATCACCTTAAGACACTAGCGAAAAACTGAGGACCCGTAAGGTCATAGGAAGACACCCAGAGGGGCGACCAAGGAGAGTGGATATAGTGAATGCAGGGTCCGGGGAGAGCGAATATAGTGAATGCGGGGTCCGGGGAGAGTGGATATAGTGAATGCGGGGTTCGGGGAGAGTGGATATAGTGAATGCGGGGTCCGGGGAGAGCGGATATAGTGAATGCGGGGTCCGGGGAGAGCGGATATAGTGAATGCGGGGTCCGGGGAGAGCGGATATAGTGAATGCAGGGTCTAGGGAGAGCGGATATAGTGAATGCGGTGTCCGGGGAGATCGGATATAGTGAATGCGGGGTCCGGGGAGATCGGATATAGTGAATGCGGGGTCCGGGGAGAGCAGATATAATGAATGCGGGGTCCGGGGAGACCAAATATAGTGAACGCAGGGTCCGGGGAGACCAAATATAGTGAACGCAGGGTCCGGGGAGAGCGGATATAGTGAATGCGGGGTCCGGGGAGAGCGGATATAGTGAATGCGGGGTCCGGGGAGAGCGGATATAGTGAATGCGGGGTCCGTGGAGAGCGGATATAGTGAATGCGGGGTCCGGGGAGAGCGGATATAGTGAATGCGGGGTCCGTGGAGAGCGGATATAGTGAATGCGGGGTCCGGGGAGAGCGGATATAGTGAATGCGGGGTCCGGGGAGAGCGGATATAGTGAATGCGGGGTCCGTGGAGAGCGGATATAGTGAATGCGGGGTCTGGGGTTTAGTAACACTTAAGAGTTAACACATTCTATACAAGATACTATTACAATATTATATCTCCATGATATCACCAAGCAGTAAAATCCAGTTGTCTTACCGTAGTACAGATATCTCCACCTGTAAATGATAAAAGAACAGAATTACAATGTTGTCCACAAATGTATATTTTACAAACAGTTGCAGTATGTAGAACAGTCTTTCTC
Source organism: Staurois parvus (assembly GCF_062004578.1). Taxonomy (NCBI): domain Eukaryota; kingdom Metazoa; phylum Chordata; class Amphibia; order Anura; family Ranidae; genus Staurois; species Staurois parvus. Next base: position 108,708 of record NW_028319526.1, on the reverse strand, counting down.
AACCTTTTCAACACAGAGGAACCCTTGAAATAATGTTCCAATCTCAAGGAACCCTGGCAAAAAATGACTCTATCTACAACTCATGATACATTGGTGCGATGATCAGTGGGAAGAATGTTCCTCACACTGGTGGTCAGTGGGAAGAATGCTCCTCACACTGGTGGTCGGTGGGAAGAATGCTCCTCACACTTTGTGGTCATTGGGAAGAATGCTCCTCACACTTGTGGTCATTGGGAAGAATGCTCCTCACACTTGTGGTCGGTGGGAAGATTGCTCCTCACACTTGTGGTCATTGTGAAGAATGCTCCTTCCACTGGTGGTCAGTGGGAAGAATGCTCCTCACACTTGTGGTCATTGGGAAGAATGCTCCTCACACTTGTGGTCAGTGGGAAGAATGCTCCTCACACTTGTGGTCGGTGGAAAGAATGCTCCTCGCACTTGTGGTCATTGGGAAGAATATTCCTCACACTTGTGGTCATTGGGAAGAATGCTCCTCACACTTGTGGTCGGTGGGAAGAATGCTCCTCACACTGGTGGTCAGTGGGAATAATGCGCCTCACACTGGTGGTCAGTGGGAAGAATGCTCCTCACACTTGTGGTCATTGGGAAGAATGCTCCTCACACTTGTGGTCATTGGGAAGAATGCTCCTCACACTTGTGGTCATTGAGAAGAATGCTCCTCACACTTGTGGTCATTGGGAAGAATGCTCCTCACACTTGTGATCAGTGGGTAGAATGCTCCTCACACTGGTGGCCATTGGGAAGAATGCTCCTCACACTGGTGGTCATTGGGAAGAATTACCCTCTTACAGATAGCTGAAAAGATCATTGGTGTCAGCGGGAACTTATCTGAGAGACAGAAATTGCTCATTGCTCAAGGAACCTCTGGCAACCTCTGGAGGAACCCTGATGTAGAAGATTGACCAGGAGACTAATAAAAAAGTTCTGTCTATGTTCAGAACTGCGAAGCGTGCTTTCAAAAAATATTACATGCAGTTTATTTTTTTTAAATGTTACATAAAATAGTACAGCAGCACTCAGTCTGGGAGAGGAAGGGTATGATACTGCTGTGAATGTGCTTTCAGAAAAGGGGGAGTGACCTACACTGCGCTGCTGTATTTCCATCGTCCGATCACCAGGCTGGGGCAGGTCCTAGACCGGGCTGCCTGGTTTACAAGCAGATGAGTGTTCAGGGAGGTCTATGCTGTGTGGATCACAAGACTAGTCCTAAATGACAATCCCAACACGCACTTTCCTGCAAGAAACGGCTGCATGCATAGGTGGGTGCTGCAGCGACCGTCGGCTGGAACCGAGCAGAGTCAGCGTGGAGAAATGCCGCCGGTCACATGCCCGGTGAAGGGGACCTGCGAGACTCCGAAACGCTGGCTTGCTGTAACTATGTAAACACTTATTGAAGCCTTTTCGGACCTGCACTGGAGATCCTTGGTGTGCCGGCAATGTTTCTCCTCGATCACAAGACTAGCTGAACAGTATCATAGATCCTCTGGCAGGTAAGAATTTATACATATACATATTTCTACTCAGGAGCGTCCCTAGGCAGGTGCAGGGGGTGAGCGCCGCACCGGGTGACACCTGACCCGTTCCACGAAAAGGTAAGTTTTAAAGCAAGCCGACGATCCCCGCAGGATGGATCGGATCTGCGGATTGAGCATAGTGGACTGGAGTCCGATCCATTGTGCTCCCCAATCCGCTCCCCTATCCACAGATCCAATCCATCCTGCGGGGATCGTTGGCTTGCTTTAAAACTTACCTTTTCCTGGAGAGATCAGTGTCACCCCGTATAGGCTGCATGCCAACGATCCCCGCAGGATGGATGGGATCTGCGTATTGGGGAGCATAATGAATCGGACTCCGATCCATTATGCTCAATCCGCAGATTCTAACCATCCTGCGGGGATCGTCGGCTTGCTTTAAAACTTACCTTTTCGTGGAGAGATCAGTTAACCCCGTATAGGTTGCAAACTGACGATCCCCGCAGGATGGATCAGATCTGTGGATTGAGCATAATGGATCGGAGTCTGATCCATTATGCTCCCCAATCTGCAGATCCGATTTATCCTGCGGGGATTGTCAGTTTGCAACCTATACGGGGTGACACTGATCTTTCCACGAAAAGGTAAGTTTTAAAGCAAGCCGACGATCCCTGCAGGATGGATCGGATCTGCGGATTGAGCATAGTGGCCTGGAGTCCGATTCATTATGCTCCCCAATCCGCTCCCCACTCTGCAGATCCGATCCATCCTGCGGGGATCGTCGGATTGCTTTAAAACGTACCTTTTCGTGGAGCAATCAGTTAACCCCGTATAGGCTGCATGCCGACGATCCCCGCAGGATGGATGGGATCTGCGTATTGGGGAGCATAATGGATCAGACTCCGATCCATTATGCTCAATCCACAGATTCGAACCATCCTGCGGGGATCGTCAGAGGGGATGTCACCAAGTGTTAGCGCACCGGGTGACACCAACCCTAGGGACGCCCCTGTTTCTACTGTTTCTACGGGAGTTCGGACTTACCGAGACTGTCTTCTTTTTTAAACTTGTACTTGTAAATGAAAAGTCCAAAAAGTACAAAGACCAGCAGCAGCAGCGGGAAGATCGCAAACAGGATTCTTGTATCCACTGTATCTGAAAGATAACAAGATGGAGGTCAACTTTACCCCGTATTCTATCTACTAGATGGCCCTCCAGCTGTTGTAGAACTACAAGTCCCATGAGGCATTGCAAAACTGACAGTTACACGCATGACTCCAAAAGGCAGAGGCATGATGGGACTTGTAGTTCACCAACAGCTGGAGGGCCACAGTTGCCCACCCCTGTACTAGATTATTAAACAGCCTAATAAAAAAAAGCTAAAATAATAAATAATATATACAGTTGTGCTCAAAAGTCTCCCTCCCCCAGCAGAAATGGTGAAATTTTGCCATTGATATTGAAAATGACTGATCTTGCAAAAAAAAATAATCTTTTTATTTAAGGATAGTGATCATATGAAACCATTTATTATCACATCGTTTTTTGGGTACTTCTTATGATAACAGGAAGTCTCCGCCCCCCAGATCAGAAGTCTCCGCCCCCCAGATCAGAAGTCTCCCTCCCTTGGAATAGTCAGCCTTGGTACAGACACACAAGGGGCACACACAGGGTACAATGGCAATTAAAGGTTCATTTCCCACATCTGTGGCTTAAATTACCATCAATGTATAAATAGTCAATGAGTTTGTTAGCAGGATGCACTAAGCAGGCTAGACACTGAGCCATGGGGAGCAGAAAAGAACTGTCAAAAGAACTGCGTAAAACAAGGTAATGGAACTTTATAAAGATGGAAAAGGATATAAAAAGATAACCAAAGCCTTGACAGTACTGTTCAATCACTTATTAAGAAGTGGAAAATGTGGGGATCTCTTAATACGAGGCCAAGGTCAGATAGACCAAGAAAGATTGCAGCCACAACTGCCAGAAGAATTGTTCGGGATACAAGAAAAACCCCCCACAGGTAAGCTTAAGAGAAATACAGGCTTCTCTGGAAAAAGAGGGTGTGGTTGTTTCAAGGAGCACAGTACGAAGATACTTGAACAAAAATGAGCTGCATGGTGGAGTTGCCAGAACGAAGCCTTTACTGTGCCAATGCCATAAAAAAGCCCAGTTACAATAAGCCCAACAACACCTTGACACACCTCACAGCTTCTGGCACACTGTAATATGGAGTGACGAGACCAAAATAGAGCTTTTTGGTCACAATCACAAGTGCTATGTTTGGAGAGGGGTCAACAGGGACACAAATACCATCCCCACTGTGAAGCATGGTGGTGGCTCATTAATGTTGTGGGGGTATGTGAGCTCTAAAGGCACGGGGAATCTTGTGAAAACTGATGGCAATATGAATGCAGCATGTTATCAGAAAATACTGGCGGACAATTTGCATTCTTCTGCACAAAATCTGCGATTTGGACGCTCTTGGACTTTCCAGCATGACAATGACCCTAAGCACAAGGCCAAGTTGACCCTCCAGTGGATACAGAAGAAAAAAGGTGAAGGTTCTGGAGTTGCCATCACAGTCTCCTGACCTTCATATCTTCGCGCCGCTCTGGGGAGTTCTCAAACATGCGGTTCATGCAAGACGGCCAAAGACTTTACATGGCCTTGAGGCATTTTGCCAAGACAAATGGGCGGCTCTACCACCTGCAAGAATTCGGGGGCCTCATAGACAACTATCACAGAAGACGGCATGCCCACTTTGATGGGGGGGGCGATACACAGCACTAAGAACTAAGGGGAGGTAGACTTTTGAACAGGGAGGCATTTCATTGGTTTACTTGTTCCCATGTTTTGTTTTCTGATTGGTCCATTCTGTCATGACCTCCAGTTACAGAATAGGAATCCCATACGAAAAAAAAGAAATGGGTTTTACTGCCCACTCTTTTCTGCTGCTCACTGTTTTCTTTAAGCACTTCAAGTCCGGACACTTTCCCCCCTTCCAGTCCGGACACTTTCCCCCCTTCCAGTCCGGACACTTTCACCCCCTTCCAGTCCGGACACTTTCACCCCCTTCCAGTCCGGACACTTTCCCCCTCTTCCAGTCCGGACACTTTCCCCCCCTTCCAGTCCGGACACTTTCCCCCCCTTCCAGTCCGGACACTTTCCCCCTCTTCCAGTCCGGACACTTTCACCCCCTTCCAGTCCCGACACTTTCCCCCCCTTCCAGTCCCGACACTTTCCCCCTCTTCCAGTCCGGACACTTTCACCCCCTTCCTGTCTGGACACTTTCCCCCCTTCCAGTCCGGACACTTTCCCCCCTTCCAGTCCGGACACTTTCCCCCCTTCCAGTCCGGACACTTTCACCCCCTTCCAGTCCGGACACTTTCCCCCCCTTCCAGTCCGGACACTTTCCCCCTCTTCCAGTCCGGACACTTTCCCCCCCTTCCAGTCCGGACACTTTCACCCCATTCCAGTCCGCACACTTTCACCCCCTTCCAGTCCGGACACTTCCCCCCCTTCCTATCCAGACACTTTCACCCCATTCCAGTCCGGACACTTTCCCCCCCTTCCAGTCCGGACACTTCCCCCCCTTCCTATCCAGACACTTTCACCTCATTCCAGTCCGGACACTTCCCCCCCCCCCCTTCCAGTCCAGGCCAATTTTCAGCTTTCAGCGCTATCACACTTTGAATGACAATTGCGCGGTCATGCAACACTGTACCCATATGAATTTTTTTAGCATTTTTTTGAGACAGATAAAGCTTTATTTGGTGGTATTTATTCACCGCTGGGATTTTTATTTTTTTGCTGTGTAAATGAAAAAGTCCAAAAATTTTGAAAAAAAGTGTTTTGTTATAAAAATTTTGCAAATAAATAATCTTTCTTCATAAATATTGGCCAAAATTTATTCCGTTATCTTTTTAGTAAAAAAACAAAACAAAACAAATTAGTTTATAACCAAAAATTTAAACTTTTTTTTTACAGTTTTTTTTTATATTATTATTTATGTGGTTTGGTTTTTTTTACATACTGTCACCCTAGCAGTGCAGTGTCACCATGGTGACACTGTACTACTTGTGGGGGGTGAAGAAGATTTTTTTTTTTTTCTACACTGATTGCTTTTATACCCATAAAGGCTGTAAAAGCAATCATTTCTCCTTCTCTCTGGCTGCATTCTTGCAGCCATTGAGAACTACTGTGTGAGCTGTGATTGGTCACAGCTTGTCACATGGTACAAGGCTGTTGTGAATAGCCCTGTACCATGTGATCTCTGTGATCATTCACAGATTTCACACGTAGTAAGCAATGGTGTCAGAACTGACATCTTGCTTACTACTCTGCATGTGATCACTGATTGACCAATCAGTGATCACATGATCGGGACCTCGCAGGGAGGTTCCGTACGACAATCGGTGTTCCACTGTGTCTGGAGGATACAGGGGGCACTGGATCGCGGTGCTGCGCGCTCCCAGGGAGGGGAGCACAAGTAGGGAGCGGGGAAGCCGTTTATAAACAGCCACCCGCCCCTGCACTGCCACCGTCTGGCCGTTTATATACATGGGCCAGACGGGAGGTGGCTAAAAATGGTACAACCTGTATATTGCCAATTCTCCACAGGAATGCAAATTTTTGAACACAACTGGATATAATTGTTTTTTCGAGGGTGTACCGATAACACAGAATTCATGACATTATCTGTTTTCTCAGGAGGATGCACAGCAAAGGATGTTTGCCTTCAGACTTTCTCCCTAATTTAAACCCCATAGCCCCCATTTAAACAGGGCAGGGAGGCGGAGGAGTCTCAGCTCCGCCTCATCCAGTGTGTAAATTTGAGCTTAAGCTAATGAACTCTGTAAACATGCTGTTCTTAAACACAACAGCTAGACAGGAAAACATGGAAATTTAAGTTTAGAATGCTACTTCTTAATATAGCCGGACATAAAATTATTTATATAATAAATTAATATTAAAAAAAAAAGAAACTAAACCTCAAAAGGCAAAAAAATAGTAAATGTATCACTCGAGGGTGGTCAGAGGATGAATTGCTGTGTATTTTTTTTTATAATTTTTTTTTGTATTTCAATGTTTTTATTAATTTTTAAACAGTTTAAGACAGGAGCAACAAAACACGCCAACGCAGGGGCTATCCATTGCACATATAAAAAATAGAAAAAACAGTGCTCTAACACCAACAGAGCAAAAGGTGCGCTCACGCAGGGGCTATCAATGGCACATAAATGACAAAACATTATTATAACACCGACAGTAACTCAAACTAAAGGCAGCTATCCACTGAATAATTAATTTTTTTTACTTTTAAAAAAATGCAAACTGCTCGGTGGGTACTGTGGGCTGCACAGGTCCCCTGCAGCATGGGGCTGGGTCGCAATTGCAACCCCTGCGACCTGTGCAGGTACGCCCCTGCTTTTATCACTGTAGTAATGGTGTAGCAGTGGTGCCTACTACACCTATTTACAGCCTCCAACAGCTATACCACAAGCAGGACACATAGATAGTTACTTTGGTCCAAGCTGGACCAATGTAACTGTGTAAAAATTGCCATACCTGGAATTCAGCTTTAAGTCACTCAACCACAATACCAATATCACCTACGGTTGACCAAAGTGGACCCTTATGTGAACACTCCCCAATGTTTATTGGGCCCAGGGGCGGACTGACGACTCATGGGGCCCCTGGGCAATAGGGGATCATGGGGCCCCTGTGTCCTTGCCCAAACTCAAAAAAGCCTATGAAAAAGGTACCAGGGGCATCTCATGGGGCCCCCTACTGACCCCGGGCCCTCGGGCAGTGCCCGAGTTTCCAAATGGTCAGTCCTCAGCCCCAGTCTTGGTCTCTTTCTGGCATGAAGAGGCCCCTATACCAGGATGCATCTCCGGTGTGCATATATTGCAGCTTGAGATTCAGAGCTAAAAGATGCCATAGACCACCCATAACTGAAAGATTACTTTGGGGTTGATTGACCCTCAAGCCATGCGTATGCAACATGCCAAGCAAGGTGTAAAGCATTTCATCTTCTAATTCAGCATTTGGATATTACTTACCGCCTTTAAGTGGAACGCATACAGGTGTGCATGTTGCTGGTACTTCTTTACAGTCTTTATTGGTTCTAGGGGAAGAAATATGGAGTGTCATTATCTTGACAGGTGACCACAGATAAATACATATTTCCTTCAACCGTTCTACCAAAATAAATTTTTAAAAGTCCCTACACATGTCCATTCTCTCCTCTTGGTTCAAGTCTCAGAAATAAACTAAGCATCCTTGATAACAATGAGAAAAAAAGTTCCAGGAGGAGCAGGTGTCTCTGAATGTATTGGGGTCAGTACAAGAGTTGGGTCAGGTTTTAGGGCTTGGGTGAGGTAGGAGTTGGGTACAATGGTCAAGAAGTGTCTTTGTTAACTCCAACCCCAAAAATTAACAGCGTTGGGTCTACAGAGCTAAAAACGGATCTACAGATGGCAAAAATTCTGACAAATTTCAAATCTGGATTGTCAATATCTTGACAGGTGACCACAGATAAATACATATTTCCTTCAACCGTGCCACTAAAAGAAATTCTTAAAAGTGCCTACACATGTCCATTGTCTCCTCTTGGTTCAAGTCTCAGAAATAAACTAAGCATCCTTGATAACAATGAGAAAAAAAATGTTCCAGGAGGAGCAGAACCTGGTCACGTGACTGGTCAAAGGCATGTGATCAACTTGCAGTGTTGAGCTTCAGACCCTGAATAACCCATGAAATGTCCATAGTAGCGTCTACTCACCATTATAAATTGGGGCCATAGTTATGGGGGCAAGTTAAAGGTTAAGTTTTGGGGTTGGATAGAAAAGAGTTTAAATGAAAACAGTTTAGAATCCGTCTACTCTCTGAAAATACTGGTTCCCTGGCTGTCATACTGATCCAATGACTTCAGTTCTAAGTCACTGACCTGAAACACGTCCATGGATTAGACGTTGTGATGTCACTGCCTTTCTTCATGTGCATGCTTGTTTTGGGCCAGGTGTCTCTGAATGTATTGGGGCCAGTACAAGAGTTGGGTCAGGTTTTAGGGCTTGGGTGAGGTAGGGGTTGGGTACAAGGGTCAAGAAGTGTCTTTGTTAACTCCAACCCCAAAAAGTAACAGCGTTGGGTCTACAGAGCTAAAGACAGATCTACAGATGGCAAAAATTCTGACAAATTTCAAATATGGAGTGTCATTATCTTGACAGGTGACCACAGATAAATACATATTTCCTTCAACCGTGCCACTAAAAGAAATTCTTAAAAGTCCCTAAACAGGTCCATTCTCTCCTCCTGGCTCAAGTCTCAGAAATAAACTAAGCATCCTCGATAACAATGAGAAAAAAAAATGTTCCAGGAGGAGCAGAACCTGGTCACGTGACTGGTCAAAGGCATGTGATCAACTTCCAGTGTTGAGCTTCAGACCTTGAATGACCCATGAAATGTCCATAGTAGCGTCTACTCACCATTATAAATTGGATCCATAGTTATGGGGGCAAGTTAAAGGTTAAGTTTTGGGGTTGGAGAGAAAAGAGTTTAAATGTAAAGAGTTTAGAATCTGTCTGCTCTGCAAATACTGGTTCCCTGGCTGTCATACTAATCCAATGACTTCAGTTCTAAGTCACTGACCTGAAACAAATCCATGGATTAGGAGTTGTGATGTCACTCTGCCTTTCTTCATGTGCATGCTTGTTTTGGGCCGGTGTCTCTGAATGTAGTGGGGCCAGTACAAGAGTTGGCTCAGGTTTTAGGGCTTGGATGAGGTAGGAGTTGGGTACAAGTGTCAAGAAGTGTCTTTCCAACTCCAACCCCAAAAAGTAACAGCGTTGGGTCTACAGAGCTAAAAACGGATCCACAGATGGCAAAAATTCTGACAAATTTCAAATATGGAGTGTCATTATCTTGACAGGTGACCACAGATAAATACATATTTCCTTCAACCGTGCCACTAAAAGAAATTCTTAAAGGTCCCTACACATGTCCATTGTCTCCTCTTGGTTCAAGTCTCAGAAATAAACTAAGCATCCTTGATAACAATGAGAAAAAAAATGTTCCAGGAGGAGCAGAACCTGGTCACGTGACTGGTCAAAGGCATGTGATCAACTTGCAGCGTTGAGCTTCAGACCCTGAATGACCCATGAAATGTCCATAGTAGCGTCTACTCACCATTATAAATTGGGTCCATAGTTATGGGGGCAAGTTAAAGGTTAAGTTTTGGGGTTGGAGAGAAAAGATTTTAAATGAAAAGAGTTTAGAATCCGCCTACTCTCTGAAAATACTGGTTCCCTGGCTGTCATACTGATCCAATGACTTCAGTTCTAAGTCACTGACCTGGAACACGTCCATGGATTAGAAGTTGTGATGTCACTCTGGCTTTCTTTATGTGCATGCTTGTTTTGGGCCGGTGTCTCTGAATGTAGTGGGGCCAGTACAAGAGTTGGCTCAGGTTTTAGGGCTTGGGTGAGGTAGGGGTTGGGTACAAGGGTCAAGAAATGTCTTTTCCAACTCAAACCCCAAAAAAGTAACAGCATTGGGTCTACAGAGCTAAAAACGGATCTACAGATGGCAATCATTCTGCCAAATTTCACTTTCATACCTCCATTACTTCAAAATGGCAGCTAATGCACAGTAATAGGTGGCGCTGTAATGGTATGTCAGTCCACATTTTGACATAACTCTCCAATTCTTTTGAAAAACCCTCTTGATATGTAAATAAAGATCTGAAATAAATCTTTACATAGTTAAATAGTTAGTCTGGCTGAAAAAAGACAAAAGTCCAGTTCAACCATTAAAAAAAAAAAGGCTATAATCCTACACCCACAGTTGATCCAGAGGAAGGCAAAAAAAAACCCAGCAAAGCACGATCCAATTTGCTCCTGCAGGAGGAAAAATTCCTTCCTGATCCCCCGAGAGGCAATCGGATATTCCCTGGATCAACTTTCCCTATAAATGTTATATCCAGTTATATTCTGTGTATCCAAGAAAGAATCCAGGACTTTCCTACAGCAATCCACTGAGCTGGTCACAACCAACTACTGAGGGAGTCTATTCCACATTCTCACAGCTCTTACTGTGAAGAAACCTTCCCGTGTTTGGAGATTAAATTTCTTTTCCTCCAGATGTAAAGAGCGCTCCCTTGTCCTCTGTGATGACCTCAGGGGGAATAACTCTACACCGAGTTCACTATATGAACCACTGATGTATTTAGCCACTTGGAGTATCTTGGTGCGTAGTGGAAGTGGTGGGTGGTAGTAGAGGGGCCCCAGGTCAAATTTTGCTTCGGGGCCCACAAGCTTCAAGTTATGCTTCTGGTTAGTATAATACATATAAATTACTGTACAGATCTGTGTAAATTTAGGTTCATTTTATCAATGGGTAGCCATTCCACACAAATTGTGGGTACCAGGTTAACAAGTCCCCGAAAAAGTCCCTGGATGGACTTTTGCCTTTTTTCAGCCAGACTAAGTATGTAAAATAGGAACATCATCAGTATCAAAAATAATATATAGACCGAATTTTCTGCCTTGATAGGGAGAGAATACAAGTAAATAGAATACACACACCTATCCCTCATATTTAACTCGGATTCTACATTCGGTACTTACTGATTACAAGGCTGGCATTCATTCTTTTCCTCAAAAAAGTTAGGTAGACAATCTCCGCAAATGGTATCCGTGGTGTTTGTGCCTGGATTGAGAAATAAATTGGACAATGAGCAGCACAGTGGCTAAATGGTTAGCACTTCCGCCTGGCAGTACTAGAGTCATTGGTTTGAATCCCAATCATGGCTCCACCTGCCTGGAGTTTGCATGTTCTCCCTGTGCCTGTGTGGGTTTCCTTCCACATTCCAAAGACATGCTGGTAGGTGAATTGGCTCCTGTCTAAATTGGCCCTAGTGTGTGTATGTATGAATGTGAGTTAGGGACCTCAGATTGTACGCCCCTTGAGGGTTAGGGACTGATGTGAATGTACAATATATATGTAAAGCGCTGCGTAAATTGACGGCGCTATATAAGTACCTGAAATAAAATAAATAGTCAGAACCTGCCTTGTTTTTTGCTTGTTAATTTATTAATTGTTATTTATTTGCTGATATATCAGAGAATATTTCTGAATGCACCAAATACCTGTTTTAATCATTGAAATGTCCCTCCTAAAGATGAGGACCAAATCCAAGCTTGCTGGACACCAGTGAACCGAGTACTGTGCTTGTAAGCTAAGCATACATTTTGGTGGAACAATGTAATTGGCATTTACCTGGAGCAGCCTTTCTCATCTTTTTCAACACAGAGGAACCCTTGCAATAATTTTCTGGTCTGAGGGAACCCCTGCTAAAAATGACTACATCTACATCTCATGATACATTGGTGTGGTGGTCAGTGGGAAGGATGCTCCTCACACTTGTGGTCAGTCCGAAGAATGCTCCTCACACTTATGGTCATTGGGAAGAATGCTCCTCACACTTGTGGTCAGTCCGAAGAATGCTCCTCACACTTATGGTCATTGGGAAGATTGCTCCTCACACTTGTGGTCGGTGGGAAGAATGCTCCTCACACTTGTGGTCGGTGGGAAGAATGCTCCTCACACTTGCGGTCGGTGGGAAGAATGCTCCTCACACTTGCGGTCGGTGGGAAGAATGCTCCTCACACTTGTGGTCGGTGCGAAGGATGCTCCTCACACTTGCGGTCGGTGCGAAGGATGCTCCTCACACTTGCGGTCGGTGCGAAGGATGCTCCTCACACTTGCGGTCGGTGGGAAGGATGCTCCTCACACTTGCGGTCGGTGGGAAGGATGCTCCTCACACTTGCGGTCGGTGGGAAGGATGCTCCTCACACTTGCGGTCGGTGGGAAGGATGCTCCTCACACTTGCGGTCGGTGGGAAGGATGCTTCTCACACTTGCGGTCGGTGGGAAGGATGCTCCTCACACTTGTGGTCGGTGGGAAGGATGCTCCTCACACCTGTGGTCGGTGGGAAGGATGCTCCTCACACCTGTGGTCGGTGGGAAGGATGTTCCTCACACTTGTGGTCAATGGGAAGGATGATCCTCACACTTGTGGTCATTGGGAAGAACGCTCCTTACACTTGTGGTCATTGGGAAGAATTCCCGCCTTACAGATAGCCAAAACAATCAATGACGTCAGCGGGAACATATCTGAGAGGCAGAAATTGTTCATTGCTGAAGGAACCCCTAACAATCTTAGGAGGAACCTTGTTTAAGAAACCCTGGCCTATATCTATGCAATGTGAGGGCCAACCTACACAGTCCATTTACTGTGTCTCCACTTGGGTAAGCCCTCACACCTTATAGATATCTACAGAAGATTGTATAATCAGACTGACATGAAGCCAAATGAATGGAGTACGAGTGGAAACTAGAGCAACTAGAAGTTGGGTCTAAGGCTGAGCATGTGTGTGCTGCAACATTCAGACTATCTCCCAATTCAGCAAAAGATCTACTTGCACAGGTTAACTGCTTGTTGTCTACGGCAAAGGTCTCCAAACCTTCTAAACAAAGGGCCAGTTTACTGTCCTTCAAACTTTAGGAGGGCCAGAATGTAAACCAGCAGAAGTAGAAAATGTCCTGGCATCAGTGGGAGTAAATAGTGTCCCCACTTTGATACTAGGGAGAGAAACAGCCTCCTCAGCAGTCAGTCTTCCAACTCCCCTGCCAGCCTCACTCTCCCATATTTATGGGTTGGCCTCATCACCCTACCAGGGCCTCCAAACCTGCGATTGGTTAGACTCCAATAAACATGCAGATTAGGTCTTCACCCCTTCTAGAAGCTTCCATGGTCCTCCAGAACCAGGTGGAGTCCCAACCTGTTAAGCCATCCAGCCTGACCTGCAGTTATTCAACCTAATCACAGACTCAAACAGTTGCCATGAGTCATACACAATAAATGTACCTACACTACCCTAGTAGCCTACTAGAGGGTGCTATACTAGTTCTCTATATACCACAGCCAAAACCTGGAAGGGTGAGTCTTGTATCGGGGCAAGCATGTGTCTGATCATCTGTGCCACACCCGACTCCGTGGTGGAAAATACATCTATAGCTAAGTATTCCAGCAGCAATGGACCCCTGCCTCAACAGTAAATCCCTCCCAGCAACAAATTACCACTCAGCACCAATGGATCCCTCACCAGCAAAAATAGACATCCCCCTGCAGCAATAGACCCCACAAGCAACAATAGATCCCCAAGCAGCCAGCATCAATAGACCTTCCAGCAGCAATGGACCCCTCCCTTCCTCAACAGTAGATCTTTACCAGCAACAAATAACCAATGGATCCACCACCAGCAACAACAGACCCACCTTGCAACAACAGCCCCCCTAGGAACAATAGATCCCCCAGCAGCCAGCATCAATAGACCCTCCAGCACACCCCAGCACCACTTGCTATGACATACATTCAGTGCTGGAGGTGCTGGAACTGCGTTCCCACTGAAAAAAAACCTGATTATCATAGTGCAGCCTTAGCTGTAAGTATTGGCTGTGTGTGCTGCTGTTCCCTTGTATTCTCTCCCGCCAAATCAGTATTTGTACCCCAGTGTCAGGCTGTAAAGCCCCCAAGGAGGCTGACCTATCTCGTGCAGGACTGATAACTGACATGGGATGCTGGGGGAGGGTAACATAGATGGGGCCTTTTAAACCCATGGTATTTAATAAGGCAGCCCCTCATAGGGCCTCACAGCCTGGCAATGCTACATCGACACAAAGAAAATACAACCGAATCATAAAATAAGAAGGAAGTCTTTGACAGTTAAGGCTTTACGAATCTCACAGATCAAGAGTGGAGATTCAGCTTTTAGCAGATGCTCTTTAGTAATCGATTCTTTTAAAATGAAATAATGTTTCCACTGGAGGGCAGCAAAAGGCTGATAACCATCAAATCCCCTTAAAAAATGTAATTCAAAAAATGGATTCATAGATTCCATGTTATGGAGCCTGCATAGTGTCAGAGCCAACGATTGCTCTAGCTGTCTATAGGGGGGGGGCATTCCTTCCACTAGCCAGTAACGTAAAGTGGATTTTTTTCCCCCACTCCCCTCTAATGAATTCATTTTAGCAAGGGTTCCTCAAAACCTGAAAAGAGATTCAAGGGTTCCTCAAAACGTGAAAAGAGATTCAAGGGTTCCTCAAAACCTGAAAACAGATTCAAGGGTTCCTCAAAACCTGAAAACACATTCAAGGGTTCCTCAAAACCTGAAAACACATTCAAGGGTTCCTCAAAACCTGAAAATAGATTCAAGGGTTCCTCAAAACCTGAAAACACATTCAAGGGTTCCTCAAAACCTGAAAATAGATTCAAAGGTTCCTCTGGGGTACAATCATTGAGAAAAGCTACTCAAGAAGAATACCATTTACACATGGAATGCGAGGTATATATAGACCAGACAGTGGCACTGGCATATATGAAGCTAAAATACACGGCTCAAAAATATGAAAGGAAGACTTTGTAATTCGAGTTTGGCATCAAGTCAATGAAATTCCTGGGTTATTGATCTGGTCAGGTAAGTAGCAGAGGGGGTTGTTCATCAGTTTCAGCTGCTTTGGTTTTAATGAAAATGACAACAGGTGCACTAGATGGGCAACAATGAGAATCCCCCAAAACAGGAATGGTTTTACAGGTGGAGGCCCTGACATTTTTTTCCCTACTCCTCTTTTCTGACTGTTTTTCATTTGGCCAGGGTCAGTGTCACTAATGTTAGCATGAGGCCATACCTGGACCCTACAGAGGTTGCACAGGCAGTCCAACTCCTCCAGGATGGCACATCAATACGTGGCAATGGCCAGAAGGTTTGCTGTGTCTCCCAGCACAGTCTCAAGAGCATGGAGGAGATTATAGGAGACAGGCAGTTCCTGTAGGAGAGCTGGACAGGGCCGTAGAAGGTCCTTAACCCATCAACAGGACCGGTATCTGCTCCTTTGTGCAAGGAGGAACAGGATGAGCCCTGATAGAGCCCTACAGAATGACCTCCAGCAGGCCACTGGTTGAATGTCTCTGACCAAACAATCAGAAACAGACTTCATGAGGGTGACCGGAGGGCCTGACATCCTCTAGTGGGCCCTGTGCTCACTGCCCGCCACCATAGAGCTGGATTGGCATTTAACACCAGAATTAGCAGGTCCACCACTGGCGCCCTGTGCTTTTCACAGATGAGAGCAGGTTCACCCTGAGCACATGTGACAAATGTGAAAGGGTTTGGAGAAGTCGTGGAGAACATTCTGCTGCCTGTAACATGGTTCAGCATGACCGTTTTGGTGGGGGGTCAGTGATGGTCTGGGGAGGCATGTCCATGGAGGGACACACAGACCTCTACAGGCTAGACAATGGCACTCTGACTGCCATTAGGTATGGGGATGAAATCCTTGGACCCATTGTCAGACCGTACGCTGGTGCAGTGGGTCCTGGGTTCCTCCTGGTGCAGTGGGTCCTAGGTTCCTCCTGGTGCAGTGGGTCCTGGGTTCCTCCTGGTGCACGACAATGTCTGGTCTCATGTGGCCAGAGTATGCAAGCAGTTCCTGGAGGATGAAGGAATTGATACCATTGAATGGCCCCCACGCTCACCTGACCTAAATCCAATAGAACACCTCTGGGATGTCATGTTTCGGTCCATCTGACACCGCCAGGTTGCACCTCAGACTGTCCAGGAGCTCAGTGATGCCCTGGTCCAGATCTGGGAGGAAATCCCCCAGGACACCATCCGTGGTCTCATTAGGACCCTCCCCCCGACATTGTCAGGCATGCATACAAGCACGTGGGGGCCACACAGACTACTGAGGACCATTCTGAGTTGCTGCAATGACATTTCAGCAGAATGGACTCACCTGCTGCATCATTTATTCACTTTGATTTTCGGGGTGTCTTTGAATTCAGTCCTCTGTAGGTCGATCATTTCCATCAAACGATGGACATCCTTACGTTCCTCACCCATCCCCCCGCCCATGTCAGTATAGAGATCCTGCAGGAGATTCCTCCCCATTGAGATCTGATGGGTTTTCAAAGTCTTCCTTTCATCTTTTTGAGCCGTGTATATTGCGCCCATCATCTCGGAGGGTTTGTATGTAGGGAAGGTCTTCTCCTTCCAGCTTACTTACAGTTTTTCTTGATGTCTCTGTTCCGGCACCTCATACACGGGTAGCATTCTCCTCCTCTTACATAAAACTCGTCTTTGCAGCCACATATTCGGTCGGTTGTCGGTGTACACGGCGCTACCTCAACCTGTTTTTCTAAAGAGAAGGAACAATATTCATTTTATTTTTCAATTTTTCAATTTTCCAGGAGCCCCCCCCCCCCCCCTCCCCCCATAGGTTGTATGCCCGAGGACAATTCCAGCCATTAAATGCAGCTAGATCCAGAAATAAGAGTCCCCTTAAGTCCAGGTTCACACCTAAGTGTTTTGCCTTTTGCAGAAACGCACAGCAGTTCATTTACCATGATTTCCTATGGGACGGGTTCACATCTCCGCGTTTTCACCCGGTGCGATTTTTGGAAAGGGTCGGGGACTTTTTTAAATGCAAGACGTTGCGTTTTGGTTCAATAGACTTCAGTGGAGACGCTCCATGCATGTAGTGCGTTTTTGATGCCTTTCGCGTTTTAATCTGCCCAACAAAAAGTTGGCAAAAAAAAGCAAAGAGCATCAAAAATGCGTCAAAATTGCATGTGCAAAAATGCAAAAAGCACTCCTGAAACGCAAACTGCATAGGTGTGAACCGAGCCTAAAGAGGTGCTCAACTCTCCAAAGACTGCAGACAGGACAGGAGCCTCGGGGCTGACATTGCTGAGGCAGGTCGCCTAAAACGTAAAAGCGCAACTCCACTTTTGTTGAGAATAAACCCCTCCCCCCTCTGGGCGATCTCTGCGCATCGCAGGGATTGTAACAAAAATTGTTGCAGATTCCTTCCTTTTGTTATTCTGAAGAAATATCTGTTTGTTTCTCTGTGTCCATGTGCAGAGGGAATGTGAATGGGAGAGACTTTATAATCACCAATCAGCTGCTGCATCTACAGGCCTCTAATGAGGAAAAAGGCAGGGTCTGCATCCCTTTAGATGTGATTTCTTTATGGGAGTATCTCACCAAAAACAACATTTTTGTTGCTGGGGATGCCCAAAATCTGACTTGTATCTTAGTGCAGACTTTTGGAAAAATCAGTGAGCTAATCACACAAGCAGGAAATGACATTTCTGGGGGGAGGGGCGCTCTGTTTACCATCTGTGTACAGAACGCCTCCAGGCGGCCATATTGCATTTTACAGAAAACGACAGCGGCTGCTGATTGAAAAGCAATTTGTTATTTTTATCCATGAAAGTGGACTTACCCTTTAACCTATGAATGACCTGTCCTCACACACACTATCCCCTTTAAGGCTCAATCCAGCTAAAGCAAGGGTCTCCAAATGTTCTAAACAAAGAGCCAGTTTACTGTTCTTCAGACTTTAGGGGGCTGGACTGTGGCCACTGGGGGTAGAAAATGTCCAGGCATTAGTTGGAGTAAACAATGCCCCATCTTTGGTGTCAGTGAAAGGAATTGTGCCCCATCATTGGTGTCATAGGACAGAATCATGCCCCATCATTGGTGTTACTGGGAGGAATTGTGTCCCATCATTGGTGTCATAGGGCAGAATCATGCCCCATCATTGGTGTTACTGGGAGGAATTGTGTCCCATCATTGGTGTCATAGGACAGAATCATGCCCCGTCATTGGTGTTACTGGGAGGAATTGTGCCCCATCATTGGTGTCATAGGACAGAATCATGCCCCATCATTGGTGTTACTGGGAGGAATTGTGTCCCATCATTGGTGTCATAGGGCAGAATCATGCCCCATCATTGGTGTTACTGGGAGGAATTGTGTCCCATCATTGGTGTCATAGGGCAGAATCATGCCCCATCATTGGTGTTACTGGGAGGAATTGTGTCCCATCATTGGTGTCATAGGGCAGAATCATGCCCCATCATTGGTGTTACTGGGAGGAATTCTGTCCCATCATTGGTGTCATTGGACCCCATGGTTGGTGTTATTGGAAAGGAACTGTGCCCCATCATTGATGTCATTGGGAGGAATTGTGCCCCATCATTGGTGCCCTTGGGAGGAATTGTGCCTCACTGTTGGTGTCATTGGGCAGAATCACACCGCATAATTAGTGTCACTGAAAGGAATTGTATCCCATTGGTGTCAATGGGCCCCAAAATTGGTGTCACTGGGAGAAACTGTTCCCAACCGTTGGTGTCATTAGGAGGAAGTGTGTCCTGTCGCTGATTTAATTGGGAGGAGCTGTGCCCCGATGTTGGTGTCATTGTGAGCAGTTTATTAGGGCTGAACACTCAGATCTGGACTCTCTATGCACTGAGCACCCAACGGAAGCAACTGGTGAAATTTCTCTTTCTCTAATATATATATATATATATATAATTTTTTTATTTTTTTTTAATGGTTGAACTGGATGGACTTTTGTCTTTTTTCAGCCAGACTAACTATGTATACTATATACACACACACATACATACAGTACAGGTGAAACTCGAAAAATGAGAATATGGTGCAAAAGTTCATTTATTTCAGTGCAGCAACTTAAAAGGTGAAACTAATATATGAGACTCATTTCATGCAAAGCAAGATAGTTCAAGCCGTGATTTGTCCTCATTGTGATGATTATGGCTTACAGCTCATGAAAACCCCAAATCCACAATCTCAGAAAATGAGAATATTCCATGCAATCAATAAAACACGGATTGTACATAGAACAATATCGGACCTCTGAAAAGTAGAAGCTGCATATGTACTCAGTACTTGGTTTGGGCCCCTTTTGCAGCAATTACTGCCTCAATGCGGCGTGGCATGGAAGCTATCAGCCTGTGGCACTGCTGAGGTGTTATGGAAGACCAGGATGCTTCAATAGCGGCCTTCAGCTCTTCTACATTGTTCGGTCTCATTTCTCTCATCTTTCTCTTGGCAATGCCCCATAGATTCTCTATGGGGTTCAGGTCAGGCGAGTTTGCTGGCCAATCAAGCACAGTAATCCCACGGTCATTGAACCAGGTTTTGATGCTTTTGGCAGTGTGGGCGGTGCCAAGTCCTGCTGGAAAATGAAGTCAACATCCCCATAAAGTTCGTCTGCAGAAGGAAGCATGAAGTGCTCCAAAATCTCCTGGTAGACGGCTGCGGTGACCCTGGACTTAATGAAGCACAGTGGGCCAACACCAGCAGATGACATGGCTCCTCAAATCAACACAGACTGTGGAAACTTCACACTGGACTTCAAGCATCTTGCAGTGTGTGCCTCTCCATTCTTCCTCCATACTCGGGGTCCTTGGGCCTCTCCATTCTTCCTCCATACTCGGGGTCCTTGTGCCTCTCCATTCTTCCTCCATACTCAGGGTCCTTGTGCCTCTCCATTCTTCCTCCATACTCGGGGTCCTTGGGCCTCTCCATTCTTCCTCCATACTCGGGGTCCTTGGGCCTCTCCATTCTTCCTCCATACTCCGGGTCCTTGTGCCTCTCCATTCTTCCTCCATATTCGGGGTCCTTGTGCCTCTCCATTCTTCCTCCATACTCTGGGTCCTTGGGCCTCTCCATTCTTCCTCCATACTCGGGGTCCTTGGGCCTCTCCATTCTTCCTCCATACTCGGGGTCCTTGTGCCTCTCCATTCTTCCTCCATACTCCGGGTCCTTGTGCCTCTCCATTCTTCCTCCATACTCAGGATCCTTGGGCCTCTCCATTCTTCCTCCATACTCGGGGTCCTTGGTTTCCAAATGAGATGCAAAAGTTGTTCTCATCAGAAAAGAGGACTTTGGACCACTGAGCAACAGACCAGGTGTGTTTTTCTGTAGCCCAGGTAAGACGCTTCTGATGTTTGTTGTTCAGGAGTGGCATGACAAGAGGAATACGACATTTGAAGCCCATGTCCAGGATCCGTCTGTGTGTGGTGGCTCTTGATTGTCAAGGTCCTACCTTTTCCCAGAGGTTATGTTACTCCATGTGCTGGCGTCCATCTTGGATTTCTGCTGAGCATGGTGGGAATCCTTTATGCCTTCAGGTCTCTGAGGTCCATCCCCCAGAGGGGTGTGGCTGATGACATATAAGCCTGTGGTCCGCACATGCTCTTTGCACTTGTGTCTTGTGTCTTTGTGTTGCTATTACTCTGTTCTGACTCTCGTGACTCTCCTGGAATCTGACTCGGCTTGTGACTCGACTATTCTTTGTGTTCTCCTTTGATCTGACCCTCTGTTGCTGAACCCGGCTCGTGACCTGTGATTCTCGTCTGCTGGCCTGTACCGTTTTGTCCCGTTGTTGTCGACCCGGCCTGCCTGACTACTCTATTGTCTTTTCCACCAGCTACACGCCATTGGCGGCGGCCATTACCGCAGCTGGGGTGCCTCGGGGGTCGCGACCTGGTTCTTGGTTGCGTCAAGTCCATCCCCACCATCAGGGGCCCTGGTGAAGGGCAGCCTGGGACTTAGACTCCGCGCCCTGAGGGACTTCGGTCTGTGGGTGGTGGTTGTCGTCAGCCAGTGCGTTACATTGTTTAGGCCTGCCTGTCCGTTCCTCAGCTCCTGCCCTGACATTGATGCACTGACTCCAGCCTCAGTCCACTCCTTGTGAAAGTCCCCAACACTTTTGAATGGCCTTTTCCTGACAATCCTCTCCAGGCTGCGGTCATCCCTGCTGCTTGTGCACCTTTTTCTTCCACACTTTCCCTTCCACATAACTTTCTATTAATGTGCTTTGATACAGCACTTTGGGAACATCCAACTTCTTTTGCAATTCCCTTTTGAGGCTTTCCCTCCTTATGGAGGGTGTCAGTGATGGTGTCAGGTCAGCAGTCTTTCCCATGATTGTGATTCCTACTGAACCAGACTGAGAGACCATTTAAAGGCTCAGGAACCCTTTGCAGGTGTTATGGCTGAATGAGCTGATTAGAGTGGGACACTTTGAGCCGAGAATATTCCACCTTTTCACAATATTCTCATTTTCTGAGATTGTGGATTTGGGGTTTCCATGAGCTGTAAGCCATAATCATCACAATGATGACAAATAACGGCCTGAACTATCTTGCTTTGCATGGAATGAGTCTCATATATTAGTTTCACCTTTTAAGTTGCTGCACTGAAATAAATGAACTTTTGCACCATATTCTAATTTTTTGAGTTTCGCCTGTATATCCCTCTATATCAAGGCCAGGACAAGGGGTGAGGGCGGCTGCCTTGGGCACTATGGTATCATGTGAGGTGGGGGTGGTGCAGCAGGTGGTAGGGGGTAAGAATTGTTTTAGGAGGGGAAATTAAGGGATGATGTGTTAGGATTGGCGATTTAAGAGGATTTGTGTTGGGTAGGGGGATGGGGGAAGAGGATTTGTGCTAGGAGGGGGGAATTCAGAGGGTTTGTGCTAGAACAGGTGAGATGGTGGATGGGGGAGGGAAATTGTGCCAGGAATGGAATTTTTTTTTGGGGGGGGACTTTGTGCTAGTAGAGACGATTGGGGAGTATTTGTGCTAGGAGAGGGAATTGGGGGGGGGAATTTGTGTTGGGAGGGGGGATTTGAAAAGGGAGAGGATGCGTCCTCGGAGGGGAAATTTGAGGGGTAGAGGATTTGTGCTAGGAGGGGTGATTTGTTTTTTTTGGGGGGGCGGCACATTTGTGCTTGTGGGATTTGGGGAATGGGGGGGGCATAGATTTGTGCTGGGACGGGGGATTTCAGTAGGAGGGTGGATTTGTACTGGGAGGAGGGGGAATTTATGCTTATGGGTAAGCATGCAGGATAGTGCTTAAATTATTTTGGGGGGAGGGGGATTCTCGCTCACACAATGCTCATACATCTTGGGGGGGGTGCAGTTTGGTATGTTCCCCCCGGGCTCTAGATGCCCTTGCCCCGGCATGGCTCTCTATATACTGTATAACACACATATATACACTCAGGAATACTCATTTCGGACATTTGCGTTCCTTACCATGGTCACAGTCTTTGCATCTTATGCAATAGGTTTTGTAGTTGGAAGTTTCAAGATACGAATTCGCCTTGCAGTCTGCGCATGCGGGATCCCCCCGGGACGTATTGCACGACTTTTCAACATATTGGCCTAAGAGAAAAGGAAAATGGTCATTCTTCTTCAATGGATACTCACTCCAAATGGTTGATCCAAAAAACAATTCCTTTCTTTGGGGCCCGAGGATCCCAGATGGTTAGGTCGGAGTTGTCTTTCCTCCATATTTCCCCATGTCCCAGTATACTGCACGCCTTAGTCTTGGTCTCCCTCCAGGTAGGTACTGTGTACAGTAGGTATGCCTGAAATGTTGGCTGTGGTTTGAGCTCAGTTGCCTGCAATAATATCAGTAGGATTTGGTAACAGACAATAGATTGGATTGTTGGGTTGGAATAAATTGTATTGTTCTGGAAGACCCTCATACTACACATTTGCTGGTAAATCTGGAAGGATAATGTATAGAGATTGTTACATGTGTGGTCAGATTCCGTGTTTAGCAGATCATGTAATTCATCAGATGCAACATAAACCCTACACAAACATTGAAATTCCTCGAAAGCGGTGTGTAGGCGGGTGCAGTTAGCTACCTTGCCCCTAGGTGGCTCTGTAGCAGAATAGTGTCTGGTTACAGTAGGTAAGGTAATCAGGTGTTAGGCCCCTCTTAGGTAGAGCCCTCTTGCAGTGATGTTATGGGTAAGTCAGGGCTCAGTTATAAGTTGGGAGGAGCTCTAGGGCAGATAGGGAATAGGGAATGGGAGCCCCCCCCCAATACCAACACAGATGTAATCAGTAGGTGTATGCCCAGGACAGGGCAGGAGGAGTGGGTCTGTACTCAGGAGGAGCTGGCTGTAATCCCTTGAGGAGGTGGGGGCTAGGGCGAATTGCAAAAGGCCTTTTTAGGCCAGGCCGTGAGATCCCTGTGTTAGGCTGCTTCCATTGAGGGTCCTGGGACTGGGCGAAGTGTACCTAGTGAGGAGGAGGTGCCTACAGAGAGCACAGTCCTGAGAGTACTAATGACCCTGGGTAGGGGAGAGACTTTATGGGAGATGGCTGCTAAAGGTACTGCATATGCTTTCACATGTGACTACTGCGGACCGTCCACTAAATGTGATTGACTGTGTAATGTCAGGTGACTCCAGAATGTATGTTCTTGTGATGTGACTGTTATGCCATTTCATGGATTCCATCAGTAAAGTGCAGCAAACTAATTTATGGGTGGACATTACTTCCTTTGGGTTATAAATGTCAATGGCTGGGAATGTTGTGTAGAGGCCTCTTGCATGGAGTGGGGCACAAGAGGGTTCAGCCTCAGCAGGAGGGATAGTGTTATAGCAGGAAAGGAGCGGGGGGGGGGGACTTGTGCTCTTGGCATCAAATTCAGCCAGCCATGAAGCACCTCTTACAAGTTGTTCTCAAGCTAGGCAGCATTTTTGTGGTTAGTCAGAGGCTTGTTAGAAGCCAGGGATGAGTCAGTCTGGGAGTGAGGCAGTGAGGTTACCTCAGCATAGGCTGGGAGGCTCTACATGTCAGGGCTTCTGGAGCCCCCCACCCTTCTAGAAACTGGAGGAACTTTCTAGAAGAGGGGTGAAGGAGGGAAGGAGGCCTAGATTTGCATGTTTAAGGGAACTTGGCAAAACCCCATGCAGGAGGCCCAGAATGGTGGCTAAGAGCAACCCTTAAATGTAGAAGAGCCTGAACAGCAAGGGTTGTTGTTAGAGTCAGGTGGAAGATAGAGTAAGGAAGGTGCTGGAGCAGGGATACTGGGAGGGCAACCTACAGGCTGAAGTTGACAGAGGGATCCCCACTGTGCCACAGTCTCCTAGGGAGGACATTCTGTCAGCAAGCCCAACGGAAGACCTGAAAGCAGCTGCAACCAATTAAAGGACAGTGTGAGTACTTCTACACCCCTTGGGTCACAGAAGGGAGAGGACAGTCAGGTGTAACAACCAACTAGTTTTCATCTGGAACTGCTTTACAGTGGATTCTGGAAACCCTTGCTCAAGGATACCCTCAGGACATCCAGGTAAATGAGGGGAGATTCATTTGGGGTCTGAGGAGGTACACCAAAGGGGACTCAGTGCTTCTTAAAAAGAAACTGTTGCTGATTTTGTACAGTGTTTGCTAAGTTGTCCTCAAGTTTTACAGTTCCTTGGACATCCCATATACCCAGGGGCGGACTGACCATTTGGAAACTCGGGCACTGCCCGAAGGCCCAGGGTCAGTAGGGGGCCCCATGAGATGCCCCTGGTACCTTTTTCATAGGCTTTTTTGAGTTTGGGCAAAGACACAGGGGCCCCATGATCCCCTATTGCCCGGGGGCCCCATGAGTTGTCATATATCCCTAGACTCCGTCCATGTTATTAACGCTTTAATAAAAACAACAAAAATATGCTCAAAGACTGTTTTACTGACTCTTGGATGAAAATATGGAAAATGCACGTTGCCTGGCTGTGCAGAGCTTAGGGGGACCCAACCAAATTCAGAGGCCCTCAAAAGGGTAGTACCTGTCAAGGTCCTACCTTTTCCCTGAGGTTATGTTACTCCATGTGCTGGCGTCCATCTTGGATTCTGCTGTGCATGATGGGAATCCTTTTATGCCTTCAGGTCTCTGTGGTCCATCCCCCAGAGGGGTGTGGCTGATGACATATAAGCCTGTGGCCCGCACATGCTCTTTGCACTTGTGTCTTGTGTCTTTGTGTCGCTATTACTCTGTTCTGACTCTCGTGACTCTCCTGGTATCTGATTCGGCTTGTGACTTGACTATTCTTTGTGTTCTCCTTTGATCTGACCCTCTGTTGCTGAACCCGGCTCGTGACCTGTGATTCTCGTCTGCTGTCCTGTACTGTTTTGTCCTGTTGTTGTTGACCCGGCTTGTCTGATTACTCTTTTGTCTCTTCCACCAGCTACACGCCATTGGCGGCGGCCATTACCGCAGCTGAGGTGTCTCGGGGGCCGCGACCTGGTTCCTGGCTGCGTCAAGTCCATCCCCACCATCAGGGGCCCTGGTGAAGGGCAGCCTGGGACTTAGACTCCACGCCTTGAGGGACTTCGGTCTGTGGGTAGTGGTTGTCATCAGCCAGTGCGTTACATTGTTAGGCCTGCCTGTCCATTCCTCGGCCCCTGCCCTGACAGTACCACATATGGAAACAGTATGTTGTAAATTCTAAATCCTTTGTGACTATTAAGGTAGAACTCCAGTTTAAGATTCCACCATGTTGGTCTGGGCTTATGTTATAATACTGCAGAGTTGTCAGAGCCACTATCTGCAGCACTGATGACCACCACCACCACTGTTGCAGGGGTAAGACGAGTAAGACCTGGGGACTACATGTGACCAGTCAAAAGACCAAAGAAAAAAAAAAGAAAACACATGGGTGTGGAAAGGGGACTGTTAAAAAAATATATAAAAAAGAGGAAATTTGCACTCATCGTAAAATCCTTTTCTTAAAGTCTATTGAGGGACACAGCTTGCTTATAAGCAACCTAGAGTTATATTGCTACCTGCAGGAGAAATAGACACTAGGTACATAAACACTGAGGATCAGACCTCTAGAATTTATAACTCCTCCCACCTGCCTAACCTACATATTGTCCATTGAGGGACACAGCCTGGTACTAAGCAACCTAGGGATGCACAAAAGCAGTCCAAACAGAGGGGCGGGTATGCCAGAACAAAGAAGAGCAACCAGCCCAACAAGAATAAAGGTCAACAACCAAAAGGGAAACCAAGGGCAATACATAACCACTTACAGAACCTTTTCGACCAGAGCTAGCATCTACCAAGGCAGACACATTGACTTTATGGAACTTAAGAGAACGTATGTACAGAAAACCATGTCACAGCCTTATATATTTGAGACATGGAGGTCTAATACCAAAAGGCCCGAGGAATAATCGCTGCTCTTCTAGGAGCTTTCTGAATGAGAAACAGAGAATCAATCTACCTAAAACATAAGCAGTTTGAATGGAAAACCCTTATGGCCCTCACTACATCCAGACAATGGAGAGAGATTTTCTTGGGATGAACCAATGTTGGACAGAGGGAAGGTAAGACAATATCCTTATTAGGGCGAAAAGCAGAGACCACTTTGAGTAACAAAAAAAAAAGGAGGTTCTTGGTCTAAAAATCAAAGATCAAATGGGAATCTCTACAGGAAAATGCTAAGAACTCAGGAACACTTCTGGTCGAAGTGATGGCTACAAGGAAGGCTGCCTTGCGGGAAAGCTAACTCTAAGGAGATGCCCTGAATATATTGGAATGGTAGTTTTTGCAGCAACAACACTGGATTTAGTTTCCATTGTTGGAGGGGAGGTTTAAAGAGGGAGCAATGTGTGTAACCTTGTGTAGAAGTAGGAATCAGCGAATGATTAGCAAGAGAACATTGGAAGAAACCAGACAAGGTAGATTCCTGAGCTTTGGTGATACCAAGGGCCAAGCTTGGTGATGTCCCCAACTAAAGAAAAGAAAGAACTTGGCCTACAAACAAAAGCACATGGCAACACCCCAAAAATTCACACCAGTGAAAATAAATCTTCGGCATTCAACGATAAACCCTATGGGAAGTAGAATTACAAGCTTTGAGCAAGGTCTGTGATGATGGTGAGGTCTGACAAAGACAAAAGTCAGGCAAATCATGCTATTAACACAGGAAGCCCTATGGTTTGATCTAACTTCTACATTCTACATTTCTGAGTGAATATACTGGAAAGATTGTAAATCTAGTCCACCGATGCTGTGGTGACATCTCAGGTGTGGGAAAAGCATATCTTGATGTTAGGCCACCGCAGTGGGTGAGTTTAGGTCAAAAAAGGGCACAATTAGGCACTAAGGTGTTTTTTTGGAGAACTTCAGGTGATTCTAAACCTTAAATCATTCTGTACATTCATTTCAATTAATTGAGAATCAAGACCAGCAGCTTTCAGATCCCTTCTTAGCCATTTAGACCAGTCAGCTAAAACCTAGGAATAGAATTTGAAGGCAAGATTGGTTTGAACGGCAGGTCCCACCATGAAATAGGTTGCTTCCAACTTCCTGTCATAGCCCTTAAATGATGCAATGTCTTCTATAGGAATGTTACGTGCAAACACTGGTGTGATGGGAGTGACTTTGGGTGGGAGGCCCATGGAACACCCCTGTCTAAGCTCCCCATATCCCTCTTATGTGTAAGTCACCCTGTGCCTGTTAGGGGTACAGGGTGAAATGTCCTGCTAAGGGGCAGACTGACCATTTGGAAACTCAGGCACTGCCCGAGGTCCCGGGGTCAGTAGGGGGCCCCATGAGATGCCCCTGGTACCTTTGTCATAGGCTTTTTTGAGTTTGGGAAAGGACACAGGGGCCCCATGATCCCCTATTGCCCGGGGGCCCCATGAGTTGTCAGTCCGCCCCTGGTCCTGCTTTTGAGTAGACATGTACAGGTGGGGTGTGGGGGCTGTTCATTGTTTAATGCCATGTGGTTGTCCCATTGTTCTATTGTGTGTCTTGCTTGGGAGCAAACTATTATGGGATGTATGTGTTTGTGTATTGGCTTGGTGGGGGGTGTCTGCTGTGTGTCTCTTCTTACTAAATGTATTGCCCCGCCCTGTGTATATATCTTGTATCTGTGTTAAAATAAAGCAGTTTATCTCCTGGTTTCCTTCAAGTCTGGTGCTGTCTTGTCTTGTATGGCCAGCGGTGGGGTCTGTGGATCTGTGTTCGGATAGGGAAGCGGGGGTCTAACGAAAATACCCTGGTGCAGTCGGGGTCCGGTTCCGTTACAACTGGCGGGTTGATTATGGGACTAGTGGTCTATTTCGTAACAAACTCTTCTGCAAAAGGAATACAAAATCAGAAACCCTTTTGGGGCAAGGAACCGTTTGTCTGGGTGTTTCTTTGTGGATAAAGTAATTAAACAGAGGATGATCGGGAAACACCATGATGGAATGCTAAAGAACCAAACCCAGACACCATCCGTGGTAGAGGAAGGAACAGAGGAATCCTCTAATTGTAGCGCACAGCCTTGATTACAAACACTTTCCTTCTATTTTAGTGAAAAGTTCTTTTGATCTGGTGGGATTACTGAAATTGATCTGGTGGGATTACCTCCTACAAGAAAGAAGGGACTTAGCCTCCAACAATGAATTTTTTGTAGGATCACTGACAAATTTAGAGGTATCTGGGATCTCTACATCAGATTCTTCTGGGCAAAGTGGCAGTTTAAGCTCTAGTGATTGGAAGGAGCAACAAGTTGCACTAAACTGAGTCATAAATCCCTGGATAACAGAAAAAAAACCTTGGAAAAAAAATGGGAAGAGGAATGAGCGCCAAAAGAAAGGGGAGGAGTCAGCAGTACCTGATAGTGGAGATGGCTCTGATGGGAAAAAAGTGGTGGGACACCTGCTACTGTAGGAAGATCGTGCTTTCATTTAACGCCAGGCGTATTGCAAAAATTCTAGTGTCCCACTCCCAAGAATACCCATGACCAACTGAGCTAGAAGTGTACCAGTGGGTATACTGAAGTTGGCTGTGTGACCAACTGAACTGCAGGAAGGCAATAACTGTCTGACCGCAGGCTTTGAAGAACAGGTATGGCCTAATATGTATGCGTGTGTAAACCCAGCCTTAAAGACAAATCACCCAACCAGGGGCAGACTGACCATTGCTCAAGGATACCCTCAGGACATCCAGGTAAATGAGGAGAGATTCATTTGGGGTCTGAGGAGGTACACCAAAGGGGATTCAGTGCTCCTTAAAAAGAAACTGTTGCTGATTTTGTACAATGTTTGCTAAGAAGTTGTCCTCAAGTTTTACAGTTCCTTGGGCATCCTATATACCCAGGGGCGGACTGACCATTTGGAAACTCGGGCACTGCCCGAGGGCCCGGGGTCAGTAGGGGGCCCCATGAGATGCCCCTGGTACATTTTTCATAGGCTTTTTTGAGTTTGGGCAAGTACACAGGGGCCCCATGATCCCCTATTGCCCGGGGGCCCCATGAGTTGTCAGTCCGTCCCTGCACCCAACACAAAGTAACACTGTATAGCAAAGTATTTCTCTCTATACCAATTTGTTGGATTATCCTAACACATTGACAGTGTGGCCAATGGGTGTCCACCCACTGATAATGAAGAGGCTGGCTTATCCATTCTTTCAGATTATTGGCTCTCAGGAAGCCATCTGACCAGGCACATGGGTTATGTGCAGTGGCGGGACGAGGTCATCTAGAGCCCAGGGCGAACATGCCAAATTGCGCCTCCCACCCCAAAGATGTATGCGCATTATGTGTCAGCAAATATCCCCCCCAAAAAAATCAAAGCAAGCACTAATCTGCATGCTTACTTCCTAAGTGTAAATTCTCCCTCCTCCCAATACACCAGCTGAAGTGCCCTCTCCGAGCACAAATTTTTGTCCCCCCCCCCAGCTTAAATCCTCTCTCTCACCATATGCCCCCCTCCTAGCACAAATCCTCTACCCCTCAAATTTCTCCTCTGAGCACAAATCCTCTTCCCTCCAAATCCCCCCTCCAAGCACTAATTCCCCTCCCCCAATTCCCCATCCTAGCACACATCCCCACCCCCGATTTCCCCTCCTAGGACAAATACCCCCCAATCATCCTTACTAGCACAATCCCCCCCCCCCCCCAAAAAAAAAAAAATTTCCACTCCTATCACAAATTCTTACCCCCTTACCTTATCACCTTTTCTACCAAAAAAACCCCAAATCTCACCTCCTAACACAAATACTCTTCCCCCCTCCCAAATTACCACTCCTAGCACACTTCCCCAAATTTCCCCTGCTAGGACAATTCTTACCCCCTGCCGCTCCCAAGTTCTGCTTCCCAATACAAACTCCCTTCCTCCAATCTCCTTGTGCTGCCTTCCACCTCACATGACACCACAGTGCCCAGGACAGCCGCCCTGCCTGCCTACCCCTTGTCTCGGCCCTGGGTACGTGGTACACTATAAAATCAGGCAAAATTTTGGCCAGAAATCTGGAGTTTCGCTGATCCTGGAAACCATGAGGTCTGCACAGAACCCAAGGTGGCTCCAAACCTCAACCCTAATTGACAGCTTTGCGCCTAGTCTCACTGTAACTTTGCTTCACAACTTTATTGTTGAGAGAAGGTTCAGATGGAAAAAGATGTAAAAGGAAAAAAAAGGAAATTTACATATAAAAATAGATTTTGAGCTTGTTGAGTCTTTGATATGCGCTCTATGATGACCCTCAAGTGCTTTGTTAGCCAACCACTAAATGAAAATAAATTAGCCCGTGTTTTTATTCCAGTTGATATGAACGCACCCGCTGGACATTTCCTGCAGCAGTGGTATACCCTATCGTCAAGAGCTTCATCCTTTCCGCATTTGTGTAAAGTTCTTTTGTAACGGCCATGATTGCTCCATGTCGGCTGGTTTAGTCCATCTTCACTGAAGTTGAATTTGTTTGTTTTTGATGTGTGGTTCCAATGTTCCAGAGTATTAATTGAATATCCCAATAATAAATAGACCTGCGGGGAAAATAAAATGAGGAAAATATTAATAATATAAATCCTGTAGAACCTCTTAAAGTAGGGGGCAGGGGCGGACTGACAACTCATGGGGCCCCTGGGCAATAGGGGATCATGGGGCCCCAGTGTCCTTGCCCAAACTCAAAAAGCCTATGAAAAAGATACCAGGGGCATCTCATGGGGCCCCCTACTGACCCCAGGCCCTCGGGCAGTGCCCGTGTTCCCCAACGGTCAGTCCGCCCCTGGTAGGGGGTCTTAATTATACCATAATAAACCTCCAATGGGTTGTTTACTATGCCTCCATACCCCCATCACTAGACAATTGGAATCATCATCATCTCTAGTCCTGTTGGGTACCGATGTAACCGATGTCCCTAGCAATCCATATGTAAAGTAGAACCTCAGCTGAAACCAGAAGAATGGCATATTTATCTATACAATATATGACCTTATATGGCCACATGTCCATATTAGGTCAATGATGTCATGGGCCGTGTCACCCTATCTGTACATGCAGCTGAGGGATACGAAATTCCCTGGCCCCCATTGACTGGATGGCAGTGGGCAAAGGTGACAACCTCCTTCTGGGTTCCATCAGAACCCAAATACAGACCAAACCTGAATCAGCCCTAGACAGGACATACTGCACACACCCTGTATGCTTCAATGGAGGCCATGTGTAGTATGCCCAGTGTCCTCAACTGGTTAAAAACCTATTGAGAGAATCATTTCACTTCCTGTTCCAGAGACAGAACAGGAAATAAGAACATATGTCTAAAGCAATTGGATATCCTTCCTTAGACACCTGTCACTGGAGTAGGTGCCCCCGCAGACAGATTTTCCCCCTTCCCCTCTTTCAGTGGCAACTCTAGAATTTTGGATTTCCCATTCGCTTCCACACTGGGGAAAATGTTCACCAGGACAAATACAGAGGGTGCCCCCCCCCCCCCCAAAGAGCAATAAAAACCTGACAGGGGGCTTTAGCACTTCCCAACTACCCAATGCTACAGTTCTTGGTTTTACTTACACCTTAAGAACATGGTAGATGTAAATGAGTCCGTATATTTTTCCTTTGAGCCCATTCATACCTTAAAGCATATCTAAACCCAAAAAGAAAACAAAAAATTGACATATTGGAGCTAATTGGTCTTTAGATGTGGTGCTGCATTAGTTTTCATTTTTCAGGCTAAGAACATTTTCAGCACGTACAGCATTATGCCTATTAGTCCTGCCAGAAATGCAGTGTCCAGGAAATCCAGCACAGATGACCTTATCTTTATTGGGTTAACGACTAGTCCCATCAATCCACCATGTAATGGAGATGAGGAAAGGAAGATATGTTTGATGTCCATCCTGTGTGACAACCATGGCTACCCCAATAGATAAGGTGGAGAAAAAAATGTACCTGCTTGATTATTGGGCACAAACTGTCCCATCAATCCACCAAGAAATGGGGATGAACAAAGGAAGATATGTTTGATGTCCATTCTGTGTGACAACCCTGGCTACCCCAATAGATAAGGTGGAGAAAAAAATGTACCTGCTTGATTCTGCCAAAAATGCAGTGTTCTGGAAGACCGCATAAAAACCTTATCTTTATTGGGTCAACTACTTGTCCCACCAATCCACCAAGAAATGGGGATGAACAAAGGAAGATATGTTTGAAGTCCATTCTGTGTGACAACCCTGGCTATCCAAATAGATATAGCGGAGAAAAAAATGTAATTGCTGATCTTGCCAAAAATGCAGTGTTCTGGAGGACAACATAAAAAACCTATCTTTATTGGGTCAACTACTAGTCCCATCAGTCCACCATGTAATGGATATGAGCAAAGGAAGATATGTTTGATGTCCATCCTGTGTGACAACCATGGCTATCCCAATAGATAAGGTGGAGAAAAAAGGTACCTGCTGATCCTGCCAAAAATGCAGTGTCCTGGAAGACAGCATAAAAACCTTATCTTTATTGGGTCAACTACTTGTCCCACCAATCCACCAAGAAATGGGGATGAACAAAGGAAGATATGTTTGAAGTCCAACTTGTGTGACAACCCTGGCTATCCAAATAGATATAGTGGAAGAAAAAAATGTAATTGTTGATCTTGCCAAAAATGCAGTGTCCTGCAGGACAACATAAAAACCTTATCTTTATTGAGTCAACTACTAGTCCCATTAGTCCACCATGTAATGGAGATGAGCAAAGGAAGATATGTTTGATGTCCAACTTGTGTGACAACCATGGCTACCCTCCCCGTAGATATGCTGGAATGTAGCCACAGAGGGTCAGAAAGTGTGTTATTCCCAGGATCACCAGTTTAAAGTACAGGAAAAAAGTTGGGTAGCTGGCTACAGAGGTTGTGTGTTGGGGTGCCATTCTATATAAATGGCTCCACAGAATGCCACCAATTGTTCATTGCAGTAATGTGTTTTACTGTATTACAACACATGGACCTGGAGGGGCCAAAAAAGAAAAAAAAATAACTGCAGCACATTGGGAAGAATGGGATCACTACCTGAATGCATGTAATCATATACATTCACGTTTAACTGCTGGAAAATGTAAAAGTTGTGACAAGGTCCCTAAAGGTCTGAGTAATGACTACATCACATCCCGGGTCTGCATTTGCTATGTAGTGTTCAAACATAAGGATGATTTTCTTCAAAATGCCGTAAAGACTTCCTCTATTACAGGTTCTGTGCTCTGTGTTCATGTGTCATTTCTCTGCTACACCTACTACATCTTTGTTTGGTCTTTTTCTGAGAGCTGGCCTGCCCATATGCATGCTTTGCATTAGGAGTTCAGGGAAGTGGCCCTACAGGAAAAGCTGAGCAAAGCAGAAGGTTGAAAGTAGTTCAGGCAGGCTCAGCATCTCCGGAAACCAGAGTGCAGAAAAGTGTACAAAGCTAATTCTGGTAAACTCCGCTACAGTCACAATGATATCTACTTTGGGTATACTACGTACATACAATATACAGGGCATTGAGCGACTTGGTTTTTTTTTTAAGCTGGACATGGTTGTTAATATGTTTGTTGGGTCCATGTTAGAAGTTGGCCCGCAGGATGCCTGCTATTGTTCTCCTCTGTGATTTACATTGATGTTGGTTTTTACTGTGTTGCTCGTTTCACCGACATCTAGGCTAATCTCCACTACCTGGTGTCCCACTGTCCAACGTGCCTAAGTGGCCATTGAAGAAGACCTATACTTAGATAATTCTGTAGGCTGTCAAGGTTGGATTTAAAGGCTGTGTACAAATGGCCACTTTGCCTACGTGGCCATTGAAGAAGACCTATACTTGGATAATTCTGTAGTCTGTCAAGGCTGGTTTCGAAGTTTGTGCCCAAGTGGTCATTGAAAAAGACCTATACTTAATTAGTAATTAACTCTGTAGACTATCAAGGCTGGTCTTGAAGACTGTCCAAGTGGCCCATTTGTCTACATGGCCATTAAAAAAGACCAATACTTAAATACCTCTGTAGGCTGTTAAGGTTGGCTGTGAAGGCTGTGCCCAAGTGGTCACTTTTCCTATGTGGCCATTGAAGAAGATATACTTGGGTAATTCTGTGGACTGTCAAGGTTAGGTTTGAAGACTGTGTCCAAGTGGCCACTTTAC
Organism: Staurois parvus; assembly: GCF_062004578.1. NCBI lineage: Eukaryota > Metazoa > Chordata > Amphibia > Anura > Ranidae > Staurois > Staurois parvus. Next base: position 74,111 of record NW_028319526.1, on the reverse strand, counting down.
CTACATGGCTATTGAAGAAGACCTATACTTAAATAATTCTGTAGGCTGTCAAGGCTGGTTTTGACAGCTGTGGTCAAGAGGTCATTTTGCCTATGTGGCCATTGTAGAAGACTTATACTTAGGTAATTCTGTAGGCTGTCAAGGTTAGGTTTAAAGACTGTGTCCAATTGGTCACTTTACCTACATGACTATTGAAGAAGACCTATACTTAAATAATTCTGTAGGCTGTCAAGGCTGGTGTTGATGGCTGTGGTCATTTTGCCTATGTGGCCATTGAAGAAGACCTATACTTAGATAATTCTGTAGGCTGTCAAAGCTGAATTTGATGGCCGTGTCTAAGTGGCCTCTTTGCCTATGTGACCATTGAAGAAGACCCATACTTAGATAATTCTGTAGGCTGTCAAGGCTGGTTTTGAAGGCTGTGGCAAATTAGTCACATTGGCTATGTGGCCATTGAAGAAGACCTATACTTAGATAATTCTGTAGTCTGTCAAGGCTGGTTTCGAAGTTTGTGCCCAAGTGGTCATTGAAAAAGACCTATACTTAATTAGTAATTAACTCTGTAGACTATCAAGGCATTCTGAAAATGCTAAACAAGCCTAAATATATTTTAAAGAATGAAGTGGCATTAGGAACTCTCCTAATGAACAGGGTGCATGCAGATCAGAAGGGAGTAAAGCCCCCACCTTCACGTAAATATTAAAAAAAGTTTAGATTATATAGCTAAACTCCAGGTATCTTCTAGCCAGTCACGTAATGAATGTTCATGGGGTGGGATCTTCCTTTTCTCCTCCAACTTCGGCAGTGGGTGGCCCTCATTCCATAGTGATACAAGCATGGTTCATTCTCATGTGTCCTCAGGCAGCATGATGTGAGTACATGACACCCTGGGTTCACAGGAAGTGTGTTGAATGACATTGGTCATCATTCAACCTGAAGGAGGATCTGTGGCCAATGGTGGAGGAGGATATGGAGAGCAGTTCCGAAGCATGGAAAGTGTCAATAGGGTTCTTTTTCTTTTCACAGCAGGGAAGGAGGTCAATGGACTGGAGATGCTTAAGCCTCTGGATTTGGGCTTTAAACCACAAGGGAAAGTCCATCAGAGGGGTGTGCAAATTAAGCTTCCTTGGTCAATAAAGGGTAATACCAGGTATCTTGTGGTGCCTGCCTTTAGCTAGAACAGTCATAACGGCTGGCAAACCAAATGAAGGCATACAGAAATCTAATAGACTAGATCATGACACACAGATACGTCAAAGGAACACTTCTCTAAGAGGAGGCTATAGCTTGTTCACATTGAGATCCCCAAATGTACCTGCAGATATTTGCCTGCCAATAGGACACTGCTCCAGGAAGCAGACAAATGAGATACCCAGTAAGGGGAAACCTGCTCTTTCCCTCCACAACAGGTAGCTCTCCCAAACACTATTTATTCACTTTCCCTAACCAATGGGGGAATCTGTCCCTAGTGTACCCCCATACTGCATTCAGACCACATGAGGCAGAGTTCCACTATTTATGCAGTACTCAGTCAAAATGGATTCCCAAATCTCATGTAATATCAGTATCCAATAGCTTGGGAAACAACTAGTCTTCAATAGGCCCCTGCCAGTCTAAAAAAATGGCAGGTCTATTTTAGCATTGTTTATGTAGAACTACCCCCTTAGGAGTTGCTAGAGATTTTGGTCCTACAAAGCCAGGCAACACGCATTTCCTTCCAGCCTTGCACTCCAGAGACAGCAAATAGTCCTTGAACTTTTTTTTTTTTATTTTATTAGGTGATTTAAATTTGGACAGGGATGAAGGATACATGGAATGACCGGGAAACTGTTGAACTGAGGACAACTTCCTGAAACTATGTACAAGTGCTCAGAAGGGTCTTCTGTTCTTGAAGAGCTATCCAGCCTCTCCTGGTGTACCACCTCACACCCTAGATGAAATCGTCTCTTCACCCAGGTGCCTGAGGGAATCCCTGGGCAAGAGGGCCCAGAATCTGCTACTTTAGGATTAGCAGTCCCAGATGGGGGATAGTCAGATTTCCCATCCTTTCCCCTTATCCGGCTCAGAGGATGTGGGATTATTTACTCAGTCTATCCTGCAAGCTTGTTGGTTGGTAGCTGCATTCAGGCCTTACACTGGTCTGACTGCTTCCCTGCTTCCCAGGCTGTCCCCTCTCAGGGGGGGATGATGAGGCTGAGAAATCCTCTCTTCCAGCTCCTCTTCCTGTAGGTAGGCCCCTCTCCTGGACCCCCTTCCAGGCTCCACACACCATCCTGCTCACTCCATTTTCCACCTGAACCCTCCTGCTCCTGAGCAGGCTCGGTCACTCTTAAAGGCTGTCCTGACCCCATGCCAAGCCTCCTGCTTGGAGATTGGCCAGGATCCCTTGAGAGTGCCAACCAGCTCCTCCTCACCCCCGTCCACTGAATTCTAAAGACTTCTCCAAGTCTCTAGATCAGGGGGAGGTTTCAGAGAGCTGATCTGCAGAGCCTCTCAGCCCTGACCGAAGTCTGACCCTATGACTATTGTACAGGCTGCTATTCAGTCTCTAACTAAAAATAATAATTATCTAGCTCTCCATAACTAACTAGGAGTGTGCTACATTTACATGGTGTTATTACATCCTATTGAGGTTTACAACTTTCAGACAGGAAATGGAACAATTGTTCACATTATTATTACTAGAAGTTTTTTATTTTTTTATGGGTCGGACAATTTAAACAGTGCTTTACATACTGTACATTCACATCAGTGCCTGCTCTCAAGGAGTTTACACTCTAAGGTTCCTATCTCACATAGACCAGCATGTCTTTGGCGTGTGCTGGAAACTAAAACCCCGAAGAAGCTCACAGAACATGCAAACTCCATGCAGGTAGTGTCATGGTTCTTCAGAGTCAGTTCTTCAAGGCAGGAGTGCTAACCACGGAACCACTGCCTTTCCAGCACCCAAGAGTCTTCCTCTGTTTGGTGTTCTTCAGTTCAGTTCAGCCTGGAAAACCCACCTCCCATGGATTGGTGAGGTTGTGTCACACCAAAGAAGGCAGAACAATGAAAAGCCCTGGATCTGCTTGGCATTTCTAATAAAATGATGCATCTACAGCTGCTTTTCCTAGGCAGATGGGAGGTTTATGTAAAAGGTCTTGGTATGAAGGTTGAAAAACTCTTCAAATATTCACAGTATATCTTTAAAGTGGAACTAAACTCATGAAATAAAAAAATCATGATTTTTTTTGACGGAAGAGACCTGCAAGGTCCTCATCCTTCTTCTAGCAATTTATTATGTGGGCACATTTGTGGCTTATTCATTCCTGGAGCTGGGATGACATTACTCATGCACATGCGCAGGAGATACATCACCAATGGCCGCCCATCATCAACTCAGTCAAGAAATTCCATTCAAAAATTTTTAGTTAAAAAAGCACTGCAGACATGGAAAGCTCTGAGGCTGCCTATGAGCTCTCCATCGAGTCAATGTATGTACATTCACATCAGTGCCTGCTCTCAAGGAGTTTACACTCTACGGTCCCTATCTCACATAGACCAGCATGTCTTTGGCGTGTGGGAGGAAACTAAATACCCTGAAGAAGCTCACAGAACATGCAAACTCCATGCAAGTAGTGTCATGGTTCTTCAGGGTCAGTTCTTTAAGGCAGGAGTGCTAACCACGGAACCACTGCCTTTCCAGCACCCAAGAGTCTTCCCCTGGTTGGTGTTCTTCAATTCAGCACTGCCCAGCCTCAAAAAACCCACCTCCCATGGATTGGTGAGGTTGTGTCACACCAAAGGAGGTAGAACAATGAAAAGCCTTGGATCTGCTTGGCATTTCTAATAAAATGATGCATCTGCAGCTGCTTTTCCTAGGCAGATGGGAGGTTTATGTAAAAGGTCTTGGTATGAAGGTTGAAAAACTCTTCAAATATTCACAGCATATCTTTAAAGTGGAACTAAACTCACGAAATAAATAAATCATGATTTGTTTTGACGGAAGAGACCTGCAAGGTCCTCATCTTTCTTCTAGCACTTTACTATGTGGGCACATTTGCGGCTCATTCGTTCCTGGAGCTGAGATGACATTACTCATGCACATGCGCAGGAGATACATCATCAATGGTCGCCCATCATCAACTCAAGTCAAGAATTTCCATTCCAAAATTTTTAGTTAAAAAAGCACTGCAGACATGGAAAGCTCTGAGGCTGCCTATGAGGGTCAGTTCTTCAAGGCAGGAGTGCTAACCACGGAACCACTGCCTTTCCAGCACCTAAGAGTTTTCCACTGGTTGGTGTCCTTCAATTCAGCACTGCCCAGCCTCAAAAAACCCACCTCCCATGGATTGGTGAGGTTGTGTCACACCAAAGGAGGTAGAACAATGAAAAGCCCTGGATCTGCTTGGTATTTCCAATAAAATGATGCATCTACGGCTGCTTTTCCTAGGCAGATGGGAGGTTTATGTAAAAGGTCTTGGTATGAAGGTTGAAAAACTCTTAAAATATTCACAATATATCTTTAAAGTGGAACTAAACTCACGAAATAAAATAAATCATGATTTTTTTGACGGAAGAGACCTGCAAGGTCCTCATCTTTCTTCTAGCACTTTACTATGTGGGCACATTTGTGGCTCATTCATTCCGGGAGCTGAGATGACATTACTCATGCACATGCGCAGGAGATACATCACCAATGGTCGCCCATCATCAACTCAAGTCAAGAATTTCCATTCCAAAATTTTTAGTTAAAAAAGCACTGCAGACATGGAAAGCTCTGAGGCTGCCTATGAGCTCTCCATCGAGTCAGTGTATGGAGAAAATTACCTGAAGTGCATCTTTGCTTATGAAATATTCCCATGAGCAAGAATCTACCGTTCTGTGCATGAGGCATAAGAGGAAATTGCTGAGAACCACAGCAGTATCACCAGGAAGCTGAGTACCGAGAAGGCCGTCTAGTGCTTACAGTCATCGTACACAGATAAAGTTATCGGAATAGTACAAAACTGAAAAATTGTTTCTTACTCCACTTCTTTGGGGCCTTCTGAGTTAAACTGTCTAAAGGAGTATAAATAACATGATCATAGCAACCACATTCTTATTTTTTTCCCATAATTCAGTGTACTGGTATGGAGGCTTTGAGTGGGCCCCCACTACAGTGGCGGAACTCCAGGACCTGGTCGTAAGTGCGACCCTTGCTACCCCGGTAGTTCCGCCACTGCAGTGTCAACTATGATTGACCAAGACCAATAGCCTATGTGCAGTATACTCCTCTCTCTTGCAAGAAAATGGGGGTAAAGAGATGGTATCAGTAAACCTTTAAAGCATTCTTTCTCAAACTTTTCAGCCCAGAGGAGCCCTTAAAATAAAATTTCAGGTCTCGGGGGAACCCTTACTAAAAGCTTTTATTGGGGATCAATGGCAAAAATACCCTTTACATTAGTAATGGCCAGTAGGAACAATGCACCCCTTACAGTGGTGGTCAGAAAGCCACTCTATCAGATAGATAAGGAGATCTCTGGTGTCATGAGTTTGGCTCTTCCAAGAAGTTTTGGAACCAAAATTATCTGAGCACCATCAGATGCTCAAGGAAACCTAGCAATCTATGGAGAAACCCTAGGCTTCCATGGAAAACTGGATTAAAGGGTAGTTCCAGTCCCAAATTTTGAAGTTTCTCCCTTGGAGGATGAGTAACCTGCTCCTGAGCTCTTACTGGATGTGTAGGTGATCACAAGGAGAGCCAGACTTAGAACACCAGGTGATACCCTACCACGTGGGCAGTAATGGACCAAGCTGGACATAAAGGTTCTTTAAAGCCAAGCGGATGGCTTCAACAGGATGGACCCAGTCTGTTATGTGGCCTTTGATTGCCTGTATCTAGGAAAATTGTTATTTTTCTCTACTCATATATCCTACTATTATTTGAAAAATCTTTGGTGTCAAGCCTGTGGCTCTCTCAAGACGTTTTGGACCCAAAATTATCCAGGTACGATCAGATGGGAGGTTAATCAGCCACAGCTTAAGGAGCCCTAGCAACCAATTCTTTTTTTTTTAGGTCCACGGAGATGCAAAAAACCTAAAACCCGTAAGTGTACAAAAAAACGTGCAAGTGCAAAAACACAAACACAAAAAAGTGCACTTACAAGTGTGCTTTTGTCCTCCCCCGAAGGGGTAGGACCTCTGCCCTGATCCCCTGGGGCATAAGGCTCCTGACAGGGACAAAGGGTTTCCAACATGGTTCGCCAACTGGCCTGGCAGACCCCATTCCTTGTGGCTAGCCAAAACCGACAACCAAGTACTAGGTCATGGAGCTCTCCTGAAGAGAAACCCCCCAGGAAATGGAGAGGAAGGAACCTAGTGGCCACACATCTTCCCCCTAGACTTCAGGGCAAGCCCAAGGACCCACACCCTCCATCCTAGTGAGAAAAAAAACACGCAAAAGTGACAGGTGACAAAACAGTGAGGATAAAATAAATGACTAAATAAGTGGCCATGCAATTGTGAACTGGCTAGGCCTTGAGGCCCCCTGAGGAACCCTAGCAACCAATGATTGAATCCTAGGCCTCCGTGCAAATCTGGTTGCAGATGGCTGATTTAAAGGGCAATACCATCCCCAATTTTTGCAGTTTCCCCCTTGAAGGATGGAAAACTGAGCTCCTCATGGACAGCCAGACCTTAGGACACCAGGTGATGCCCCTGGGGAGCTACCACATGGACAGTAGTGGAGCAAGCTGGACATAAAGGCTCTTCAAAGCCAAGTGAATGCCTTCAACAAGAGCTGCCCGTTATGTGACCTTTGATTGTTGCCTACATCTAGGAAATTTGTTACTTCTCATACAGCCCACTTTTATTTGAAATAAAGTTTCACAAAACATCATGGAGGGTTACCCTTGCAGGGGTTTGCAGCATCTCTCTTCCATAGCTACACAAACATATAAAGTAGATTTAAACCCTCAGCATTGTTTAGCTTAACACACAAGCATAATGAAGTAAACATTCCCCAGGAAACTTTTTGTTAAAATTCTTATTACAGAACATGTAGATTGCAGCTTTCAATGCCGCTGTCTCCTGCCCTCTCAGTGCTGCTTCCCTGAACTTCCAGGCTTCACAGGAAAGAGTTAGCACTGGACAGTGCAGTCTGTAGCCAGCTTAGAGAGGGGAGGGGATAAAAAAGGAGTTGTAGTGCAGGGGCGGACTGACAACTCATGGGGCTCCCAGGCAATAGGGGATCATGGGGCCCCTGTGTCTTTGCCCAAACTCAAAAAAGCCTATGAAAAAGGTACCAGGGGCATCTCATGGGGCCCCCTACTGACCCCGGGCCCTCGGGCAATGCCTGAGTTTCCAAATGGTCAGTCCGCCCCTGTTGGTGTCAGGCTCTCTCTGCGGGGGAGGTTGGGGGGGCTGATTTTTGTGTTGCCTAGGGCACCACAGAACCTAAACACACCACTGCCTGTAGGGGCTTCTAAAGCATGGCCTATGGAAAATGTAGGGTGCTGAATTTCATCATTTTGTGGGCATGAGCAATTGTAAAGCTTGACATGTCGGGTATCTATTTACTCGGTGCAACCTCCTCTTTTATATTTTACCAGAAGTGGGTATATATTGTCTGTGTGTGCCCTACAAGGAACTCCGGTGTATTTTTTTTACCCAGAAATTTGCACTTTGTCAATTGTTGTGCTAACGTCATGTCACGTAAAAATGAAAGCTACCACCATTTTATTCTCCAGGGTGTCTGCTTTCAGAAAATGTATCATGCTGGGGGGGATTTAACCAATCTTCAGGCCCTGAAAAGATTTATTATACATGTGTGCAAAAAGGAGGTAAAAACTGCTCCGCCAGCAAAAAAAAAAAAAGGTTTAATTGATATCTCACTCTCAGTAGTTTCAGCAGCTGATTTAATCACTTTCTGAGTATGCAGCTTCTTTATCTTTAACCCTTGGCTGCGTTCCAGTTTAAGCCGGAGCCACCACCGCTGCCCCGGGTTTCCTGTTTCAGGGTGGCTCCTTTCTCTTGCAGCAGGGTGAGGGACCCTGAACTGTTCTCAGCTCCCATACCATGAATCCTGTGCACACCTCCACAATCAGGGGGTGCTGGACCCGGGATAGGAGACTTCGTCACTCTCTAAAAAGACTCTACAAAGCCTTTGGATTCCAGAACCCACCCCAGGATGTCATAAAAAGATAAAAAACCTAACAGAGTTTCTCCTTCTGTCTCTATTTTATATATTTATATATACACACACACACAGGTGTACCTCGGTTTACAAACGCCTCGGTTACCTTAATTTTCAGTTTACAAATGAAAATCCATTGAAAATAACGCCTCGGTTTACAAATTTTTTTCGCAATACGAAGTGTATGTCGGAGCCGATTTTTAAATGCAATTGCCGGCTTTTTTTTTTCTTCACTATTGCTCACAGAATTAGCTGTCACTTTCCCCGGAGCTGAAGGAAACTTTGTTTCTTTAAGAAATAAAAAGGAAACATTGTTTCTTTTAACTCTGGAAGATAAACTAAAAGGAAACTTTGTTTCTTTTAGCTGGGGGAAAGTGACAGCTGATTCTCCGAGCTATAGTGTAGAAAAAAAAGCGCCAGTAATTACATTTAAAAACCAGCACCGACCTGTGGTGACAGCAACCTTTTTTTTAAACTTTTTTTCTGACCTCCGGAACGGATTAATTGGTTTTCAGTACATTCCTATGGGAAACCGTGTTTCGGTTTACGAATTTTCCGCAATACAAAATGTCCCGGAGAAGGCATTAAATTTGTAAACTGAGGTACGCCTGTATATACAGTGGGGCAAAAAAGTATTTAGTCACCACCAATTGTACAAGTTCTCCCACTTACAAAGATGAGAGAGGCCTGTAATTGGCATCATAGGGAGACCTCAACTATGAGAGACAAAATGAGAAAACAAATCCAGACAATCACATTGGCTGATCTGGAAAGAATTTATTTGCAAATTATGGTGGAAAATAAGTATTTGGTCGCCTACAAACAAGCAAGATTTCTGGCTCTCACAGACCTGGACTTTCTTCTTTAAGAGGCTCCTCTGTCCTGCACTCATTACCTGTATCAATGGCACCTGTTTGAACTTGTTATCAGTATAAAAGACACCTGTCCACAACCTCAAACAGTCACACTCCAAACTCCACTATGGTGAAGACCAGAGAGCTGTCGAAGGACACCAGAAACAAAATTGTAGACCTGCACCAGGCTGGGAAGACTGAATCTGCAATAGGCAAGCAGCTTGGTGTGAACAAATCAACTGTGGGAGCAATAATTAGAAAATGGAAGACATACAAGACCACTGATAATCTCCCTCGATCTGGGGCTCCACGCAAGATCTCACCCCGTGGGGTCAAAATGATCACAAGAACGGTGAGCAAAAATCCCAGGACCACACGGGGGGACCTAGTGAATGACCTGCAGAGAGCCGGGACCAACGTAACAAAGGCTACCATCAGTAACACACTACGCCGCCAGGGACTCAGATCCTGCAGTGCCAGACGTGTCCCCCTGCTTAAGCCAGTACATGTCCGGGCCCATCTGAAGTCTGCTAGAGAGCATTTGGATGATCCAGAAGAGGATTGGGAGAACGTCATATGGTCAGATGAAACCAAAATAGAACTGTTTGGTAGAAACACAACTCGTCGTGTTTGGAGGAGAGAGAATGCTGAGTTGCATCCAAAGAACACCATACCTACTGTGAAGCATGGGGGTGGCAACATCATGTTTGGGGCAGTTTCTCCGCAAAGGGACCAGGACGACTGATCCATGTACAGGACAGAATGAATGGGGCCATGTATCGTGAGATTTTGAGTGCAAACCTCCTTCCATCAGCAAGGGCATTGAAGATGAAACGTGGCTGGGTCTTCCAACATGACAATGATCCCAAACATACCGCCCGGGCAACGAAGGAGTGGCTTCGTAAGAAGCATTTCAAGGTCCTGGAGTGGCCTCGCCAGTATCCAGATCTCAACCCCATAGAAAACCTTTGGAGGGAGTTGAAAGTCCGTGTTGCCCAGCGACAGCCCCAAAACATCACTGCTCTAGAGGAGATCTGCATGGAGGATGGGCCAACATACCAGCAACAGTGTGTGCCAACCTTGTGAAAACTTCCAGGAAACGTCTGACCTCTGTCATTGCCAACAAAGGATCTATAACAAAGTATTGACATGAACTTTTCATATTCACCAAATACTTATTTTCCACCATAATTTGCAAATAAATTCTTTCCAGATCAGCCAATGTGATTGTCTGGATTTGTTTCCTCATTTTGTCTCTCATAGTTGAGGTCTCCCTATGATGCCAATTACAGGCCTCTCTCATCTCTGTAAGTGGGAGAACTTGTACAATTGGTGGTGACTAAATACTTTTTTGCCCCACTGTATATGACTTTTTTTTCTCAGAGAACAGGTGCAGGAATGGCCCCCTTCTTAGGGCTTGTTCACACTTGATTCATTTCTAACTCTCCCCCCCCCCCCCTATAGTGTTTGACAGGCATTAGACAGGCGTTTGGGAAGTGTTTTTAATGATCCTCAAACGTCCTATGCGCATTTTTGAGGCACTTGATAGGAGTTAAAACCGCACCACAAACACCTATAATGAAGTTTAATGGTATTAACGCTCCGCAAACACCTGCCAGGCATTTGAGGAGGGTCACTGTAGACTTGAATGGGAGGCTTCAGCTCCTCCTGACTCAACACGAGGCATCAATTTTTTATAACGCTTCAGTGTGAACAGCGCTGTGTGCTGCCATGTGTAGGATTTTCATAGGCGTTTGAGGAGCGATAAAACACTTCCCACACGCCCAATGCCTGCTAACAAAGCTAGTGTGAACTTAGTCACCCCCCCCCCCACCCACCTCTGAGCACCGTCCCTTGGTTCCACCCCCTACCCATCTTCCAGTACCACCCCTGTTAGAGAATACAGTCAGTAGTAAATAACTGCCAACATGCTTGGGAGAAGCCTAGATCTATACTCAGACAAAAAAAATGACAAAAATCACCAAAAAGCCCAGAAAACAACCAAAAAAAGAGCAAAAAAAAAAAAAAAACAACACCCGCCCCTGAAAAAAAAAAGCACACAAAAAAAGGGCAGACCTGATGGACCACTTGGTCTTTTTCTGCTGTCACTTTTCTGTTTCTTTGTTTCTAATACAGAACCAAATATCACTTTGTGATGCGAAGTACTTTGTATGGAATTAATGATAACAAGAAAATCAGTAAAATACATCCCCCAACAAAAGATGCCCCAGCAACAATAGATCCCCTCAACAACACAGGAGCCCCAGGAACAAAAGATCCCCTGTAACAAAAGACCCCCACAGTAACAATAGACCACTCAGCAAAAATAGATCCCCCACACAACAATAGACCCTCCCCCAACAATGGACCCCCCACAACAAAACACCACACAAGAAGCAATAGATCTACCCGAGCAACAATAGATTTCCAGCAGCCACCATCAATAGATCCTCGAGCAGCAAGTAACAATAGACCCCTCATTCGACAGTAGATCCCTCCTAGCAACAATTGGCCCCCCATCAACAATAGATCCCCCATCAGCAACAGTAGGCCTCCATGGCAACAACAGACCCCCACACAAAAATAGATCCCCAACAATTATAATAGATCCCTCAGCAGCCAGCATAAATAGACCCTCCAGCACAATCCAGCATCCCTTGCCAATACATACATTCAGTGCTAGAGGTGCCGAAACTGCTTTCCTTTAACCACTTGAGCCCCAGAGGATTTACCCCCCTTAATGACCACGCCTTTTTTTGCTGTTTGGCGCTGCACTAATTCAACTGATAATTGCGCGGTCATGCAATGCTGTACACAAACAAAATTTACGTCCTTTTTTTCACACAAATAGAGCTTTCTTTTGGTGGTATTTGATCACCTGTGCGCTTTTTATTTTTTGCGCTATAAACAAAAAAACCACGAAAATTTTGAAAAAAAACAATATTTTCTACTTTCAGCTATAAAAAATATATCGTAAACTCAAAGTTAGTCATAAATTTAAGCCAAAATGTATTCTGCTCCATGTTTTTGGTAAAAAAAATCCTGTGCATTAGCGGGCAAACTGGCGCTATCTAGGAGGGGCGCTAACACTATTGGAAGTCGCCAGCGACACTGATACAGTGATCAGTAAAAATCTGTTCAATGTAATCAATGACACTGGTGACAGGGCAGTGAAGGGGTTAACTGGGGGGGGGGGGAGATTAAGGGGTTAAATGGGATTACTGGTGTACTAGCGGGCAATCTGGCGCTATCTGGGAGGGGCGCTAACACTATCGGAAGTCGCCAGCGACACTGATACAGTGATCGGTAAAAATTGGTTCACTGATCAGTGACACTGGTGACAGGGCAGTGAAGGGGTTAACTGGGGGGGGGGGAGATTAAGGGGTTAAATGGGATTACTGGTGTACTAGTGGGCAATCTGGCGCTATCTGGGAGGGGCGCTAACACTATCGGAAGTCGCCAGCGACACTGATACAGTGATCAGTAAAAATTGGTTCACTGATCAGTGACACTGGTGACAGGGCAGTGAAGGGGTTAACTGGGGGGGGGGGCGATCAAGGGGTTAAACGGGATTACTGGTGTACTGGCGGGCAGTCTGGCGCTATCTGGGAGGGGCACTAACACTATCGGAAGTCGCCAGCGACACTGATACAGTGATCAGTAAAAATTGGTTCACTGATCAGTGACACTGGTGACAGGGCAGTGAAGGTGTTTACTGGGGGGGGGGGGGCGATCAAGGGGTTAGACGGGACTACTGGTGTACTGGCGGGCAAACTGGCGCTATCTGGGAGGGGCGCTAACTCTATCGGAAGTCGCCAGCGACACTGATCAGTAAAAATCGCTTCACTGATCAGTGACACTGGTGACAGGGCAGTGAAGGGGTTAACTGGGGGGGGGCGATCAGGGGGTTAAATGTGTCCTAGAGTGTTCTAACTGTAGTGTAGTGCTTGTGTACTCACTTTTACTCTGTCTTCTCTGTCTGGAACGGAATGTGTCCAGGCAGAGAAGAATGACATCATATCCTGCCCTGTGTAAATGTCAACACAGGACAGGATAGGACAGGGACCGATCATGTGATTTCAGCCAGAAATCACTGGCTGAAATCTAATGATTAATCCCTTCGGGATCGAATGGTGTCACCTGCGGGTCGGCGGGAGCGCGCGCACGCGCCCCCTGCCGGCGAAAGTGTCGGGAGCGCGGAACCCGTTTTAAAACGTGGTTTTGCGCTCCACTGCCGCCCCGGAACACATATATACACAGTGACAGGGCGGCAAGCGGTTAAGTTCCATCTGAAAAAAAGCCCTGTATTTATATAGAGAGAGAATAAGTGCAGGTACCCCCCCCCCTCACCCCGAACTACCCCTTGTCTCTGCCCCCCTTACCCACCTCTGAGCATCATCCCTTGGTCCCACCCCCTTTACACACCTCCCAGTACTGCCCAAGTATCATTTTGTGGTCATTTGTATAGAATTTGTTCATGATTACAAGAAAAGCAGTAAAATAGATCCCCTGCTGCCAGCAACATTACACCCCCCCCCCAGCAACAAAAGATCCCTTCCCAGAAAAAATTGACGACCCCAGAAACAAAATACCCCTCCAGCAGCCAGCATTATTAGACCCGCCAGCAGCCAACAATAGACCCCTCCTTCAATAGTAGATCTCTCCCAGCAACAATAGACCCCTCCTTCAATAGTAGATCTCTCCCAACAACAATAGACCCCTCCTTCAATAGTAGATCTCTCCCAGCAACAATAGACCCCTCCTTCAATAGTAGATCTCTCCCAACAACAATAGACCCCTCCTTCAATAGTAGATCTCTCCCAGCAACAATAGACCCCTCCTTCAATAGTAGATCTCTCCCAGCAACAATAGACCCCTCCTTCAATAGTAGATCTCTCCCAGCAACAATAGACCTCTCCTTCAATAGTAGATCTCGCCCAGCAACAATAGACTCCTCCTTCAATACTAGATCTCTCCCAGCAACAATAGACCCCTCCTTCAATAGTAGATCTCTCCCAACAACAATAGACACTTCCTTCAATAGTAGATCTCTCCCAGCAACAATAGACCCCTCCTTCAATAGTAGATCTCTCCTGGCAACAATAGACCCCTCCTTCAATAGTAGATCTCTCCCAGCAACAATAGACCCCTCCTTCAATAGTAAATATCTCCCGGCAACAAAAGACCCCTCCTTCAATAGTAGATCTCTCCCAGCAACAATAAACCCCTCCTTCAATAGTAGATCTCTCTCAGCAACAATAGAAACCTCCTTCAATAGTAGATCTCTCCCAGCAACAATAGACACCTCCTTCAATAGTAGATCTCCCAGCAAAAATAGACACCTCCTTCACCAATAGATTCCCTCAGTGACAATAGATCCCAAGCAGAGAACATCAACAGACCCCAAGCACACCCCATTACCTGGCCATTAATGCATTTAGTGCTGGAGGCGCTGTTCCACCACATTCCTGCTGAAAAAAACCATATATATATATATATATATACACACAACACACAGTATACATATGTATACAGCATAAAGTAAAAACAGCTGAGCAAGTAGCAACCATCTGACCCCAGAGGGGTGCTCATTTCTGACTCTCCTCCCCAGGGCCATGGTTTTATAGGCTGCTTTGGAGGGCAGAGGGGAGAGGGTCTAATCAGGGGCATATTTACCACAAGGCAAACAAGGCATTTGCCTAGGGAAGCATTTTTTAGGGGGGCAGCTCTGGCCCTTGGAAGAAGGGACATGTGCGGCAAAGGGACCAGGTGGGATCCGAGAGAGGCTGCAGGCTGCTTGATGGTGCATGCAGAGCCCAACTGTCATTCCCAGGGATGTCCAGAGCTGTGAAGGTGAGTATCTTTCTCTCTGTCACCATGGAGGGGGTGTTAGTGGAAGGCTCTCTCAGGTGTAGGAGGGGTGTCTGGTGTTGGTCTGTGTCAGGCTCTCTCTCTGCCGAGGAGGGAGGGCGTCTGATTTTTGTGTTGCCTAGGGCAGCACAAAACCTAAATACTTTCTGATGCTTTGCCTGAAGTCTGGAACCCATGGACATGACCAAAGACTGGGTTTCCTCCTTTCCGATGCTTTGCCTGAAGTCTGGAACCCATGGACATGACCAAAGACTGGGTTTCCTCCTTTCCGGTGCTTTGCCTGAAGTCTGGAACCCATGGACATGACCAAAGACTGGGTTTCCTCCTTTCCGGTGCTTTGCCTGAAATCTGGAACCCATGGACATGACCAAAGACTGGGTTTCCTCCTTTCCGGTGCTTTGCCTGAAGTCTGGATCCCATGGACATGACCAAAGACTGGGTTTCCTCCTTTCCGATGCTTTGCCTGAAGATTGGAACCCATGGACATGACCAAAGACTGGGTTTCCTCCTTTCCGATGCTTTGCCTGAAGTCTGGAACCCATGGACATGACCAAAGACTGGGTTTCCTCCTTTCCGGTGCTTTGTCTGAAGTCTGGAACCCATGGACATGACCAAAGACTGCGTTTCCTCCTTTCCGGTGCTTTGCCTGAAGTCTGGAACCCATGGACATGACCAAAGACTGGGTTTCCTCCTTTCTGATGCTTTGCCAGGCTCTAACTGCAGCTGTCTTCAGTTGCTCTTTGTTTGTGGGTCTTTCTGCCTTTTAGTTTTGCCTTCAGCAGGTGAAATTCATGCTCAATTGGGTTTAGATCAGATGATTGTCTCGGCCGTTGCAGAATATTCCACTTCTTTTCCTTCAAAAACTACTGGGTTGCTTTTGCAGTGTGTTTTGGATCATTGTCCATCTGTGCTGTATAGCGCCGTCCAATAAGCTTTGCTGCATTTGGCTGAATCTGGGCTGACAGTATATATCTGTAAACACTGCAGAATTCATCCGGCTGCTTCTGTCTTCTGTCACATCATCAATGACCCAGTGCCACTGGAAGCCATGCATGCCCATTCCATCACACTGCCTCCGCCCATGCCATCACACCGCCTCCACCCATGCCACCACATCGCCTCCACCCATGTCATCACATCGCCTCCACCCATGCCATCACACCGCCTCTGCCCATGCCATCACACCGCCTCCACCCATGCCACCACACCGCTTCCGCCCATGCCATCACACCGCCTCTGCCCACGCCATCACACTGCCTCCGCCCACGCCATCACACCGCCTCCGCCCATGCCATCACACCGCCTCCGCCCATGCCATCACACCGCCTCCACCCATGCCATCACACCGCCTCCACCCATGCCATCACACCGCCTCCACCCATGCCATCACATCGCCTCCACCCATGCCACCACACCGCCTCCGACCATGCCACCACACCGCCTCCGACCATGCCATCACACCGCCTCTGTCCATGCCATCACATCGCCTCCACCCATGCCACCACACCGCCTCCGACCATGCCATCACACCGCCTCCACCCATGCCATCACACCGCCTCCGCCATGTTTTACAGATGACGTTGTGTGCTTTGGATCATGAGCTGTTCCAAGCCTTCTCCACACTTTTTTCTTCCCGTCATTCTGGTACAGATTCATCTTAGTTTCTTCCGTCCAAAGAATGCTTTTCCAGAACTGGTCCGGCTTTTTTAGATGTTTTCTGGCAAAGTCTAATCTGGCTTTTCTATTCTTCAGGCTTATGAATGGTTTGCATCTTGTGGTGAACCCTCTGTATTTGCACCTTGTGGTGAACCCTCTGTATTTGCTCTCGTGAAGTCTTCTCTTGATTGTAGACTTTGACAAGGATCCGCCCACCTCCTGGAGAGTGTCCTTCACTTGTCTGGATGTTGTGAATGGGTTTTTCTTTACCATAGAGAGGATCCTGCGATCATCCACCACTGTTGTCTTCCATGGATGTCCATGCCTTGTCATGTTGCTGATCTCACCGGTGCGTTCTTCTTTCCTCAGAATGGACCAAACTGTTGATTTGGTCACTCCTAATGTTGCTGCTATCTCTCTGATGGATTTTTTAGTTTTTGAAGCCTTACAATGGCCTGTTTCACTTGCATGGACATCTCCTTTGAACGCCTGATGTAGGTTCACAGCAATAGATTCCAAATGCAAATCCCACACTTAGAATCAACTCCAGACCTTTTACCTGCTTAATTGTTGAAGAAATAACAAAGGAGTAGCCCACACCTGGCCATGAAACAGCTTTTGATTCAATTGTCCAATTACTTTTGGTCCCTTGAAAAAGGGGAGATGGCTACTCTTAAGAGCTGTAATTCCTAAACCCTTCCCCCAATTTGGATGTACATACCCTCAAATTACACCTGAGAGTGCGCACTGTCCGCCCATATCCATTATAGAACTATAGCTTGAAAATGTTTTGGCAAATACCTGAAAAAAACTAAAATTGTGCCTGTGTCCAAATATATATGGACCTAACTGTATATGTGGAAATATATTGCAGTTTCCCTGAAATCAGGAGATTTCAGCAAAATTTCACCATTTTGACAAAATGCATTGGAGTAAACAGGGAAGGCAAAATTAAGGTGGTTTTGGTAGCTTTTAGGGTGCAGTAGGCTTCAAATGGCTCCTGAGGGTAACGGAACAACAACCCTGGACCCCTCATTGGGCATATTATTTTAGTTTTTTTTCCACATAAAGATAGCTATAAAGAAGAATTAAAAAAAAAATTAAAGAGAAAATACAAAAATGATGATCAAATATACAAAAAAAACGAAATAAAATAAACTATCCTAAATACACCTTATAAAGTGGAATTTTTTTTAACCATTTCAATACCGGGCAATTTACCCCCTTCCTGCCCAGGCCATTTTTCAGGTTTCAGCGCTCTCCCACTTTGAATGACAATTGCGCGGTCATACAACATTGTAACCAAACTAAAATTTTAGCATTTTCTTCACACAACTAGAGCTTTCTTTTGGTGGTATTTAATCACCGCCGGGGTTTTTATTTTTTGCTAAATTAACAAAAACAGGGACACTGAATGGTGACAGTATGAAAAAAATATATATATTTTATTTTTTTTTTTATTATATTTAATTTTTTATTACATTTTTTTTAATTTTTTTTAAGATTTTTTTTTCATATTTTACTATGACCAAAGTAGTACAATGTTACCATAGCAAAGTAGTAATTATCCTGAATTACTATTTACTTTACTATGGGCACCTCTTTTGTGGCTCTTTCTTGGAGCTATTAAGCCCACAGACAACCCTCATCTAACCGAGCATCCAGAGGAAGGGAGCCCTGTATCCAGGCTGAGCACCCATCCATCCTAAAGGGGACCTCTGGACCTAGCAGATTTCTACCTTAAATCCCAAGCCCTACTGCTTTGCTGACCAATCCTTAGAGGGAAGCTCACCAGATGCCTGATATACTCCGCCTGTTTAAGTGATCCTTGGTGGTTATATTTACATGCGCATTACCTATGCGCTTCTGGTGAGTGCGCAATTTTACTATTGTTTCCAGTCACAAGCCTTTTTGAAAGCTGCTACGGAAGGGAACGTATATCTTCACATATTATACAAACTCATATATGAACTTTAAATGCATTATTTATATTTTATTATCTATTATTTATATTTTATTATCTATTATTTATATTTTATGAATTATCTTATTAGCGCTGCACTTCTTAACTCATTAAGCAAAACTGGCTTTTTTGTTTGGCAAAATTTTGCCGCAAATTGAATCTGACCAAAGCAAGGTAGTGGTCGCCGTCACTGAAACGAGTTATTTTTCTTGTTTCTAAGAGTGTGTCTGAACTTCCTCAGCCGCCATCGAATGTTTCCACGCGGGTCTATCATCTCCTGTCATCACTTCTGTGAAGGACCAGCCTCGCCTTATCTCCCCATCTGAGACAGATTCACAGCTCGCTGCGGCAGCAATGAATACACCGGAAGTAGCCTCAGTCTCTTATCAGCATCAAGAAAACACAAGTTTTTCCAACTTTTTCCAATACGATCTTTCACCCACCACACATGCCAACTATGTACTCTGAGAGACTTGGCAAAGAGGACCTGGGTGCTGTGGATTGGATTTCAGACACAACCTTGTGGTCAATGGCACACACCAAAATCCACAGTGAACCGCCTTTTACATATTTTCACAAAATATAGATACATTATTGCCTAGGCCAGTGGTGGGCAACCTTTTTTTTCAACTGAGCCAAATCTCGCCAAAACCATGATTGAAATTTATTTTGAGAGCCGCATTTTTAAAACTGAAAATACATAGGATGGTACACTGTTTTTAGTTTCAATAAGTTTTTATAGTAATTCATCCCCCATAGTAATTCATCCCCCATATAGTAATTCATCCCCCATAGTAATTCATCCCCCATAGTAATTCATCCCCCCTATAGTAATTCATCCCCCATAGTAATTCATCCCCCATATAGTAATTCATCCCCCATATAGTAATTCATCCCCCATAGTAATTCATCCCCCATATAGTAATTCATCCCCCATAGTAATTCATCCCCCATAGTAATTCATCCCCCATAGTAATTCATCCCCCATATAGTAATTCATCCCCCATATAGTAATTCATCCCCCATAGTAATTCATCCCCCATATAGTAATTCATCCCCCATATAGTAATTCATCCCCCATATAGTAATTCATCCCCCATAGTAATTCATCCCCCATATAGTAATTCATCCCCCATAGTAATTCATCCCCCATAGTTATTCATCCTCCATATAGTAATTCATCCCCCATAGTAATTCATCCCCCCTATAGTAATTCATCCCCCATAGTAATTCATCCCCCATAGTTATTCATCCCCCATATAGTAATTCATCCCCCATATAGTAATTCATCCCCCATAGTAATTCATCCCCCATATAGTAATTCATCCCCCATAGTAATTCATCCCCCATATAGTAATTCATCCCATATAGTAATTCATCCCCCATATAGTAATTCATCCCCCATATAATAATTCATCCCCCATATAGTAATTCATCCCCCATATAGTAATTCATCCCATATAGTAATTCATCCCCCATATAGTAATTCATCCCCCATAGTAATTCATCCCCCCTATAGTAATTCATCCCCCATATTAATTCATCCCCCATATAGTAATTCATCCCCCATAGTAATTCATCCCCCATATAGTAATTCATCCCCCATATTAATTCATCCCTCATATAGTAATTCATCCCCCATAGTAATTCATCCCCCATATAGTAATTCATCCCCCATATTAATTCATCCCTCATGTAGTAATTCATCCCCCATAGTAATTCATCCCCCCTATAGTAATTCATCCCTCATGTAGTAATTCATCCCCCATAGTAATTCATCCCCCCTATAGTAATTCATCCCCCATATAGTAATTCATCCCCCATAGTAATTCATCCCCCCTATAGTAATTCATCCCCCATATAGTAATTCATCCCCCATAGTAATTCATCCCCCATATAGTAATTCATCCCTCATATAGTAATTCATCCCCCATAGTAATTCATCCCCCATAGTTATTCATCCCCCATATAGTAATTCATCCCCCATATAGTAATTCATCCCCCATAGTAATTCATCCCCCATATAGTAATTCATCCCATATAGTAATTCATCCCCCATATAGTAATTCATCCCCCATAGTAATTCATCCCCCCTATAATAATTCATCCCCCATATTAATTCATCCCCCATATAGTAATTCATCCCCCATATTAATTCACCCCTCATATAGTAATTCATCCCCCATAGTAATTCATCCCCCATATAGTAATTCATCCCCCATAGTAATTCATCCCCCCATAGTAATTCATCCCCCATATAGTAATTAATCCCCCATAGTAATTCATCCCCCATATAGTAATTCATCCCCCATAGTAATTCATCCCCCATAGTAATTCATCCCCCATATAGTAATTCATCCCCCATAGTAATTCATCCCCCCATAGTAATTCATCCCCCATATAGTAATTCATCCCCCATAGTAATTCATCCCCCATATAGTAATTCATCCCCCATATAGTAATTCATCCCCCATAGTAATTCATCCCCCATATAGTAATTCATCCCCCATAGTAATTCATCCCCCCTATAGTAATTAATCCCCCATAGTAATTCATCCCCCATAGTAATTCATCCCCCATATAGTAATTCATCCCCCATATAGTAATTCATCCCCCATAGTAATTCATCCCCCATATAGTAATTCATCCCCCATAGTAATTCATCCCCCATATAGTAATTCATCCCCCATAGTAATTCATCCCCCAAATAGTAATTCATCCCCCATAGTAATTCATCCCCCATATAGTAATTCATCCCCCATATAGTAATTCATCCCCCCTATAGTAATTCATCCCCCATATAGTAATTCATCCCCCATATAGTAATTCATCCCCCATAGTAATTCATCCCCCATATAGTAATTCATCCCTCATATAGTAATTCATCCCCCATATAGTAATTCATCCCCCATAGTAATTCATCCCCCCATATAGTAATTCATCCCCCATATTAATTCATCCCCCATATAGTAATTCATCCCATATAGTAATTCATCCCCCATATAGTAATTCATCCCCCATAGTAATTCATCCCCCCTATAATAATTCATCCCCCATATTAATTCATCCCCCATATAGTAATTCATCCCCCATATTAATTCATCCCTCATATAGTAATTCATCCCCCATAGTAATTCATCCCCCATATAGTAATTCATCCCCCATATAGTAATTAATCCCCCATAGTAATTCATCCCCCATATAGTAATTCATCCCCCATATAGTAATTCATCCCCCATAGTAATTCATCCCCCATAGTAATTCATCCCCCATATAGTAATTCATCCCCCATATAGTAATTCATCCCCCATAGTAATTCATCCCCCCTATAGTAATTCATCCCCCATATAGTAATTCATCCCCCATAGTAATTCATCCCCCATATAGTAATTCATCCCCCAAATAGTAATTCATCCCCCATAGTAATTCATCCCCCCTATAGTAATTAATCCCCCATATAGTAATTCATCCCCCATAGTAATTCATCCCCCATATAGCAATTCATCCCTCATATAGTAATTCATCCCCCATATAGTAATTCATCCCCCATAGTAATTCATCCCCCCATATAGTAATTCATCCCCCATATTAATTCATCCCCCATATAGTAATTCATCCCATATAGTAATTCATCCCCCATATAGTAATTCATCCCCCATAGTAATTCATCCCCCCTATAATAATTCATCCCCCATATTAATTCATCCCCCATATAGTAATTCATCCCCCATATTAATTCATCCCTCATATAGTAATTCATCCCCCATAGTAATTCATCCCCCATATAGTAATTCATCCCCCATAGTAATTCATCCCCCATATAGTAATTAATCCCCCATAGTAATTCATCCCCCATATAGTAATTCATCCCCCATATAGTAATTCATCCCCCATAGTAATTCATCCCCCATATAGTAATTCATCCCCCATATAGTAATTCATCCCCCATAGTAATTCATCCCCCCTATAGTAATTCATCCCCCATATAGTAATTCATCCCCCATAGTAATTCATCCCCCATATAGTAATTCATCCCCCACAGTAATGCATCCCCCAAATAGTAATTCATCCCCCATAGTAATTCATCCCCCATATAGTAATTTATCCCCCATATAGTAATTCATCCCCCATATAGTAATTCATCCCCCATATAGTAATTCATCCCCCATAGTAATTCATCCCCCATATAGTAATTCATCCCTCATATAGTAATTCATCCCCCATATAGTAATTCATCCCCCATAGTAATTCATCCCCCATATAGTAATTAATCCCCCATAGTAATTCACCCCCCCCTATAGTAATTCATCCCCCATATAGTAATTCATCCCCCATATAGTAATTCATCCCCCATAGTAATTCATCCCCCCTATAGTAATTCATCCCCCATATAGTAATTAATCCCCCATAGTAATTCATCCCCCATATAGTAATTCATCCCCCATATAGTAATTCATCCCCCATATAGTAATTCATCCCCCATATAATAATTCATCCCCCATAGTAATTCATCCCCCCTATAGTAATTCATCCCCATATAGTAATTCATCCCCCATAGTAATTCATCCCCCATATAGTAATTCATCCCCCATATAGTAATTCATCCCCCATAGTAATTCATCCCCTATAGTAATTCATCCCCCATAGTAATTCATCCCCCCTATAGTAATTCATCCCCCATAGTAATTCATCCCTCATATAGTAATTCATCCCCCATAGTATTTCATCCCCCATATAGTAATTCATCCCCCATATAGTAATTCATCCCCCATAGTATTTCATCCCCCATATAGTAATTCATCCCCCATATAGTAATTCATCCCCCCTATAGTAATTCATCCCCCATAGTAATTCATCCCCCCTATAGTAATTCATCCCCCATAGTAATTCATCCCCCATAGTAATTCATCCCTCATATAGTAATTCATCCCCCATAGTAATTCATCCCCCATATAGTAATTCATCCCCCATATAGTAATTCATCCCCCATAGTATTTCATCCCCCATATAGTAATTCATCCCCCATAGTAATTCATCCCTCATATAGTAATTCATCCCCCATATAGTAATTCATCCCCCATAGTAATTCATCCCCCACAGTACTATTCCCCCCCAAGTAGTAAGCCAAGTCCCCCCTGTGTCAATTCACTTACCTTTGCTCCGCGCGTTCCTCTCGCCGTGTTCCCGCGCCGTTCCGGTCTTCAGGGCGGACTGTGAGAGGAGCCTAGCTCCCCTCACGTTCGTCACGCTGCCCCGCCTACACACATCCTGACAGCCAATCACTGGCTATCAGGATGTGAGTGGCAGCGAGACTGGCAAATCATTGCATTTGAGCGCGCTGCCCTGGCTGTTTTTTTTTTTGGATCACGCTGCAGAGTCCCTGCCGCCAGAGAGGAGGGAGGGGAGCGGGCGCCCGGCACACAAGAGCCGCATTAAAGCGTGTAAAGAGCCGCATGTGGCTCGCGAGCCGCGGCTTGCTGACCACTGGCCTAGGCTAGTGCAGCCAGAGCAGTAATTAGAACCTTCAGAGCCACGGTGCAAGAAACCATGAAGGGCCCCCTGACCTATTGGTACCAGGGTCCTTTCCTCTGAGCCTGGGAACTTATTAATTATTACAGGTACTTATATAGCGCCGTCAATTTACACTGCACATATATATTGTACATTCACATCAGTCCCCGCCCCCGAGGAGCATGCAATCTAAGATCCCTAACTCACATTCATACATACACATACTAGGGCCAATTTAGACAGGAGCCAATTCACCTACCAGCATATCTTTGGAGTGTGGGAGGAAACCCACGCAGGCACCGAGAGAACATGCAAACTCCAGGCAGGTGGTGCCATGGCTGGGATTAGAACCGATGACCCGAGTACTGCCAGGTGGAAGTGCTAACCATTTAGCCACTCTGCTGCTGATATGTATGGTGCAGCAGTGAGACACTTTCACATCTTCTGCAGTGGCCCCCTTCCTGCAGTCTTGGGGTCCCCCCAAGGTGGTGGAACACCAGGGCCTGGTTGCAAATGCGACCTTTGCGACCCTAGTAGTTCCACCAATGGGTGAAATGCTCTACAGTGTATTATTGGACAGTTATAATGCTCTGCAGTGTATCACGGGATTGGTGGATTGTTCTGCATGGTATCATGGGATGGGTGGAATGCTCTCGAATGTCATGGGATGGGTGCAGGGGCGGACTGACAACTCATGGGGCCCCCGGGAAATAGGGGATCATGGGGCCCCTGTGTCCTTGTCCAAACTCAAAAAAGCCTATGAAAAAGGTACCAGGGGCATCTCATGGGGCCCCCTAGTGACCCCGGGCCCTTGGGCAGTGCCCGAGTTTCCAGATGGTCAGTCCGCCCCTGGATGGGTGGAATGCTCTGGAATGTCATGGGATAGGTGGAATGCTCTGCATTGTATCATGGGATGAGTGGAATGCTCTGGAAGTCATGGGATGGGTGGAATGCTGTGCAGTTTATCATGAGGGTGGAATGCTCTGCAGTATGTCATGGGATGGATGGAATGCTCTGCAGTGAATCATAAGATGAGTGAAATGCTCTGCAGTGTATCATGGGATGGGTGGAATTCTGTGCAGTGTATCATGGGTGGATTAAATGCTCTGCAGTGTCCTGTGATGGATGGAATGCTCTGCAGTGAATCATGAGATGGGTGAAATGCTCTGCAGTGTCATAGGGTAGGTGGAATACTCTGCAGTCCCTCTATAAGTCACTGATCGCCGCCATTACTAGTAGAACAAAAAAATCCCAGTATCTTTTCCGCCATTTGAAAACACTATAACTTTCACGTAAACCAATTATTTACACAGGATTTTGAGATTTTTTTTTCAGCAAAGACACGGAGCGAGATACATTTTGGCCGAAATTTATGGTCAAATTAGATTTTTATAATTTTTTTACTGGACATATTTAATGGCAAAAAGTCAAAAATTTTGTTTTGTTTCTCAAAATTATTGTTTTTGGTTTTTTTTTTAATAGTGAAAAAAATAAAAACCGCAGAAGCAATCAAACACCACCAAAAGAAAGCTCTATTTGTGGGGAAAAAAGGAAGTACATTTCATTTGGGTGCAGCCCCACTGTTGACGTCATTGGGAGAAATGGTGCTCCATTGTTGGTGTCAGTAGGAGTAGTGTCCCGTTGTTGATGTCAGTGGGAGAAATGGTGCTCCATTGTTGGTGTCAGTAGGAGTAGTGTCCCATTGTTGATGTCAGTAGAAGAAAGGGTGCTCCATTGTTGGTGTCAGTAGGAGTAGTGTCCCATTGTTGATGTCAGTGGTAGAAATGGTGCTCCATTGTTGGTGTCAGTAGAAGGAGTAGTGTCCCATTGTTGATGTCATTGGAAGAAATGGTGCTCCATTGTTGGTGTCAGTAGAAGGAGTAGTGTCCCATTGTTGATGTCAGTAGAAGAAAGGGTGCTCCATTGTTGGTGTCAGTAGGAGTAGTGTCCCATTGTTGATGTCAGTGGGAGAAATGGTGCTCCATTGTTGGTGTCAGTAGAAGGAGTAGTGTCCCATTGTTGATGTCATTGGAAGAAATGGTGCTCCATTGTTGGTGTCAGTAGAAGGAGTAGTGTCCCATTGTTGATGTCATTGGAAGAAATGGTGCTCCATTGTTGGTGTCAGTAGAAGGAGTAGTGTCCCATTGTTGATGTCATTGGAAGAAATGGTGCTCCATTGTTGGTGTCAGTAGAAGGAGTAGTGTCCCATTGTTGATGTCAGTGGAAGAAATGGTGCTCCATTGTTGGTGTCAGTAGGAGTAGTGTCCCATTGTTGATGTCAGTGGGAGAAATGGTTCTCCATCTTTAGTGTCAGTGGAAGGAGTAGTGTCCCATTGTTGATGTCAGTGGAAGAAATGGTGCTCCATTGTTGGTGTCAGCAGAAGGAGTAGTGTCCCATTGTTGATGTCAGTAGAAGAAATGGTGCTCCATCTTTAGTGTCAGTGGAAGGAGTAGTGTCCCATTGTTGATGTCAGTAGAAGAAATGGTGCTCCATTGTTGGTGTCAGTAGAAGAAATGGTGCTCCATTGTTGGTGTCAGTGGAAGGAGTAGTGACCTATTGTTGGTGTCAGCAGAAGGAGTAGTGTCCCATTGTTGGTGTCAGTAGAAGGAGTAGTGTCCCATTGTTGATGTCAGTAGAAGAAATGGTGCTCCATTGTTGGTGTCAGTGGAAGGAGTAGTGACCTATTGTTAATATCAGTGGGAGGAACAGTGCCCCAAGGATGGGATGAAGGCAAGCAAAGGGCCACATCTGACCAGTGTTTGAGAGAATGAAATAGCAGTATTTCCAATTTTATATGTCATGCAATATTAGGTCAGCAGTTCATCGAGTGCAAATTTGCAATTAAAAAAAAAAAGTTTCAGTTAATTTTAGGACACACAAACCCTCCCTTGGCTAATGGCGCACAGATCAGTCTCCAGTAGCTTCTTCTGCAGCCTCAGAGGAACCTGGAAGTGCATGTTGCATCCAGGATCCTACTAGGTAAGGGAGATCAGAGAACAGACATTTGCTGGTCTCCCTCCGGTCTACCGAGAGACATACATACAATGCAGCTCCCTCTGCCCCCCACATACATACAATGCAGCACCCATGCCCCCCACATACATACAATGCAGCCCTCCTCCCACATACATACAATGTAAACCCCCAACATATTACTTATGAAGCCCCCTTGCCCTCCTCCCACATACATACAATGCAGCTCCCTCTGCCCCCCACATACATACATACAATGCAGCCCCCCTGCCTTCCACATATATACAATGCAGCCCCCCTCCCACATACATACAATGCAGTCCCCCTGCCCCTCACATACATTCAATGCAGCCCCCTGCCTCCCACATACATACAATGTAGACCCCCAAAATATTAATTATGAAGCCCCTTGCCCTCCTCCCACATACATACAATGCAGCTCCCCCTGCCCCTCACATACATTCAATGCAGCCCCCAGCCCCCCACATACATACAATGTAGCCCCCCTGCTCTCCCACATAAATACAATGCAGCCTCCTGCCCCCCACATACATACAATGCAGCCCCCCTCCCACATACATACAATGTAGACCCCCAACATATTAATTATGAAGCCCCTTGCCCTCCTCCCACATACATACAATGCAGCCCTCCTCCCACATACATACAATGCAGCTCCCTCTGCCTCCCACATACATACAATGTAGCCCCCCTGCTCTCCCACATAAATACAATGCAGCCCCCTGCCCCCCACATACATACAATGCAGCCCCCCTCCCACATACATAATGTAGACCCCCAACATATTAATTATGAAGCCCCCTTGCCCTCCTCCCACATATATACAATGCAGCCCCCCTGCCCCTCACATACATTCAATGCAGCCCCCTGCCCCCCACATACATACAATGCAGCCCCTCTCCCACATAAATACAATGCAGCCCCCTGCCCCTCACATACATACAATGCAGCCCCTCTCCCACATACATACAATGTAGACCCCAACATATTAATTATGAAGCCCCTTGCCCTCCTCCCACATACTTAAAATGCAGCCCCCCTGTCCCTCTCTCACATATATGTAATGCAGCCCCCCTGCCACATACATGTAGACCCCCAACACATAAATGTTGCAGCCCCCCCCCTACTCTCCTCCCACATACATACAATGCAGCCCCCCTCCCACATAAAACAATGTTGACCTCAACCACAGTAACTCGCAGCAGTCCTCCTGAAGATGCCGGCAGCCATTGGTGGATGTGATCACGTGCAGTGCAGGTACAAGAAGTGTCCTTGCATAGGACTGTTTATACCAGTGGGGATTGGGCAGCCGGCTAGCTTAGAGAGGGCACAGCTTGCCATGTGGTGTGCCCCCTCCCCCCCATGAAAACATTTTTAATAATTTTTTTTGACCACCCCACCCCCCCATTCTCGCTTAGGGAGAATCATATGTCGCCTTTCATTCACAGCATCAAGAGGAGGGTGAGCCTGCAGTGCATCAGCGAGGGCCAGATTGCCCAAACCAAGAAGAAGAGCTTGGCCCCCCGATGACATCAGGAACAAAGATGGCGGCGTGGGACAAGGCCCATGCCACTGTGGTGGCAGACCACAGTAGAACAATGCTGGATCTACTGGGCAGGTGGGTATGTAAATTGAGGACAACCCAGGATAACAGGTAAGGTGGGGGGAATAGAATTCCTCTAACTTTATTCAGAAAACTTGCCCGGAGATACTATGCGCGAACAGGGGCGGACTGACAACCCATGGGGCCCCTGGGCAATAGGGGATCATGGGGCCCCTGTGCCCTCGCCCAAACTCAAACCACACCCAAAAAATCCTATGAAAGGTACCAGTGTCATCTCATGGGGCATCTCGGGCAGTGCCTGAGGGCCCAAATGGTCAGTCTGCCCCTCGTACGCGAATATAATACTGTCCACTGCCATGCAGCCACTTCTGATCTTGTTGGAAAATATTTTTTCTGAGGAGGAAAATGACATTTAGTAGTAGACTGAGTAACTTCGATCACACTAATCCTGGATGCGGAGGAAGGTGTGAGTGTGTGGCCAAGGATAAGGATCTGAAAACTGCTGATTGAATGGTCTTAGATCTCAGAGCACTCAGTGAGAAGATAGATCCCCTGGTCAATAAATCTATAAACCCCTTACATCAAGCTATAATTTTGATACTTAATGCATATTTTTTATTATAGCGAGTTTGGTTTGTAACCACGACAACGCTAGGTAAGTCACAGATTTCGCAAGTAAGAAGAAAACAGAATGTGTGATGTGTTATCTCTAGGGCCAGGGCTGCAGTCATTCCTGTAAACCATACAATTCATGCTTTTGGGGACTGCCAAGTTCTCTGATCAAACCACAAAAAGAAAAAACACACACACACAAAACACAATACTGCAAATACATTCCAAAATACTAGCAAAGTGAGAGAGGCAAGGAGGGGGATCGGGTTAAATTGAAAACG
Organism: Staurois parvus; assembly: GCF_062004578.1. NCBI lineage: Eukaryota > Metazoa > Chordata > Amphibia > Anura > Ranidae > Staurois > Staurois parvus. The sequence goes on along the minus strand of NW_028319526.1, from coordinate 44,649 downwards.
GAAACCCTTTTTTACCTTCTTCTCTCTGCTTTGAAAGAGCTGACTTGGCCCTAGAGTTCTCCAAACATTTCATGGAAACCAATAATGTTCCTGGTGGAGCTCTGCCAGCTCAAGGTCGTTCAGAAGAGTGTCTCCCGAAATAGTGGTTACTCAAGGTAAGATGCTCTGGATAAGTTCCATACACTTCAGCCAGGGGTGGGTATACCATTTGTGTAGAATGGGCAGCTGCTGGGACTTAGGGAATCCATTTAATCTAGGCATAGATTGGGAAGTTGATTGGACCCCCTTCCACTGTTATGGTGGCATGCTACATGATGCCTTAATAGTTCTCTGGTTGGTATCAGGCATCCTTCCCATTCATCCAATCCATCCTATCCATCCATACATCCATCATTCCTATCCAACTGTTCTTCCATCCTATCCAAGGAGGGGATCGAGTTAAACTGAAAATGGAAGTCCTTTCTTTCCTCCTTCTCTCTGCCTTTAAAGAGCCGACTCGGCCCAAGAATTCTCCAAACATTTCATGGAAACCAATGGCATTCCTGGTGAAGCCCTGCTAGCCCCAGGCCATTCAAAAGAGTGTGGGCCAAAATTGTGATGTACCAGGTTAAGATGATCTGGAGTAGTTCCATATACTATAACCAGGGGTGATTATACCATTTGTGAAGAATAGACAGCTGATGGGACTTAGGGGATCATATATACTAGATGTGGATTGGGAAGTTGATTGGACCCCCTTCCATTGTCATGGTGGCATCCTTCATGATGCCTTAATAGTGTTCTGGTTGGTATCAGGCATCCTTCCCATTCATCCAGTCAATCCTATCCAACCACCCATCATTCCTATCCAACTGTCCTTCCATCCTATCCAAGGAGGGGATGGAGTTAAACTGAAAACGGAAGTCCTTTCTTTCCTCCATCTCTCTGCTTTTAAAGAGCCGACTCTGCCCAAGAATTCTCCAAACATTTTAGGGAAACCAATGGCATTCCTGGTGAAGCCCTGCTAGCCCCTGGCCATTCAGAAGAGTGTGGTCAAAATTGTGATGTACCAGGTTAAGATGATCTGGAGTAGTTCCATGTACTACAACCACGGGTGGGTATACCATCTGTATAGAATGGGCAGCTCCTGGGACTTAGGGGATCATACAGTATATATTAGATGTGGATTGGGAAGTTGATTGGACCCCCTTCCACTATCATGGTGGCATCCTTCATGATGCTTTAATAATTCTCTGGTTGGTATCAAGCATCCTTCCCATTCATCCAATCTATCCTATCCATCCATCATTCCTATCCAACTGTCCTTCCATCCTATCCAAGGAGGGGGATTGAGTTAAACTGTAGTTCCATGTACTACAACCAGGGGTGGGTATATCATTTGTATATAATGGACAGCTGCTGGGACTTAGGGGATCATATATACTAGACGTGGATTGGGACGTTGATTGGACCCCCTTCTACTGCCATGGTGGCATCCTTCATGATGCCTTAATAGTGTTCTGGTTGGTATCAAGCATCCTTCCCATTCATTCAATCCATCCTATCCATCCATCCATCATTCCTATCCAACTGTCCTTCCATCCTATCCAAGGAGGGGGATCGGGTTTAAACTGAAAACGGAAGTTCTTTCTTTTCTTCCTTCTCTCTGCTTTGAAAGAGCCGCCTCAGCCTAAGAATTCTCCAAACATTTCATGGAAGCCAATGGCATTCCCGGTGGAGCCCTGCCAGCACCAAACCATTCAGAAGAGCGTGGGCAAAAATGGTGGTGTGCCAGGGTAAGATGATCTGGAGTAGTTCCGTAAACTACAACCAGGGGTGATTATACCATTTGTGTAGAATGGACAGATGCTGGGACTTAGGGGATCATACAGTATATACTAGACGTGGATTGGGAAGTTGATTGGACTCCTTTCCACTGTCATGATGCCTTAATAGTGTTCTGGTTGGTATCAAGCATCCTTCTCATTTATCCAATCCATCCTATCCATCCATCATTCCTATCCAACTGTCCTTCCATCCTATCCAAGGAGGGGGATTGGGTTAAACTGAAAACAGAAGTCCTTTCTTTTCCACCTTCTCTCTGCCTTGAAAGATCCACCTCGGCCCAAGAATTCTCCCAACATTTCATGGCATTCCTGGTGAAGCCCTGCCAGCCCCAGATCATTCAGAAGAGTGTGGGCCAAAATTGTGATGCACCAGGTTAAGATGATCATATATACTAGACGTAGATTGGGACGTTGATTGGACTCCCTTCCACTGTCATGGTGGCTTCCTTCATGATGTCCTAACAGTGCTCTACATGGTATCAGTCGTCCTTTCCATCCATCCCTGCCTCCTATCCATTCAATCCATCTATCCTGTCCATCCGTGCATCCTAGCAATCAATCCATCCATCCAATCTATACACTTAATCCATCCGTCCATCCCACATGTTTGAATATAGGCAGCAGTTAAATGGGAGGGTCAAAGCAGCAGAACCAAAAGGACAGCCTTTTATTATGACCACAAAGAACAGATTTCCAACGTGCGACAGTTCCGAGCATCAGCCTCAACCCTGCCCACCACATCCTTCAACCTCATTATACACTTGTATGAAAACACCCGAGATGCCCAGTCAAGTAATGCATTTTGTTTACTACCCAAGTAAAAATCAGTGACCCAAGCCTCTGTGGTGGACGAACTTACAAATACACTACGGGCACAAAAAATTATATAAAATTGTAATATATTCCTAAATATTTAGAAATCCCCTTTTTGGGCACTAAATACCGTCACAAAATGTTCAATTATACAAATAAACTACGGGCATAAAAAATGTTCAATTATATAAAATTTTAATACATTCCTAAATATTTAGAAATCCCCTTTTTACCTTCCCAAACCTACTTATTACCTAGCAAAAGTAGCAATGACATCATCACTATGCCGTGCAGAGAGCAGAGCTGTGGGAGGGGCCCAGAAGATCGTCCCACTACAGGCTGCCTGCGGAAAAGTATAGGAGGGGGCGGAGTCAAGACCAGTCAACCTGGCCAAGGAGAGGGCTCAGCAGCAAGCGGTCTTTATTACAGGAAGTCACACACTGGATTACTGCGCAGATCTGGAGGAAATACACAAAGTTCACCGAGATTCAAGAAGACACAAGAAGAATGGATTTAGACAACATTTGCTTATCGTGGGGTGCAGCTTTGAAAGGGATATCTATGTTTTTATCTATATGTAAATGAGATCATTGTAAGGTGCAGGACTGTCTTTCTCGAAGAATAGGTGCAGGTACCCCTCCCTCCTGAGTCACCCCTTGTTCCCTCCCCCCCCACCCACCTCTGAGCACCGTTCCTTGGTTCCACCTACTACCCATACCAGCACCTTTTAGAGAATACAGAACCATTCATTTTGTGGTGCTAAGTAATTTGTATAGAATTTTTTCATGATAACAAGAAAAGCAGTAAAATAGATCCCCTACAGCCAGTAACAATAGATTTCCCCTAGCAACAATAGATCTTGCAGCAAAAATAGACCCCCCACAGCAAAATACCCCCCAGCAATGATAGATCTGCACCAGCAACAATATACCCCCCCATCAGCAACAATAGATCCCCCAGCAGCAAGCATCAATAGACCCTCCAGCAGCTAGCAACAATAGACCCCTCTGTCAACAGAGGATTCAACCCAGCAATATAAGACTCCCCATCAACAACAGAACCCCCAATGACAATAGAACTCCCAGCAGCCAGCAACATTAGACCCTCCAACACATCCAACCATCCCTTGCCGTTACATACATTCAGTGCTGGAGATGCCGGAACTGTGTTCCCCCCCATGTTCCTGCTGAAAATATCCCAGGTAAGGTGAATACCATTATCAATACACGTTTAATTACCCACTTGCCACCCGATCTACGTCTATAAACGTCCTGATAGCAAATGGTTAATACCAGGATCATGGCTGCAGCTATGGTCCCAGTACTGGTTTTTTTCAGCCGGTAATCGGCTGGTATGTAAAAGTGATCTGCCAAAAAGACCGACCAATCACAGTGCTAAGAAGGACCTTTCCCTCCCTCCTGCCACCACTCGAGGTGGTCCCTGGGCTCTCCCGTTCCTCTAGGAAACCCAGAACCATGGTAAGAAATCAGGACGGCTTCCTTTAGAGGAGATGGAGGAACCCTCCATCTACTCTATGATGAATGAAGCCGGAAGGAATGATGATTTCCGTTAGAGGAGATGGAGGAACCCTCCATCTACTCTATGATGAATGAAGCCGGAAGGAATGATGATTTCCGTTAGAGGAGATGGAGGAACCATCCATCTACTCTATGATGAATGAAGCCGGAAGGAATGACGATTTCCGTTAGAGGAGATGGAGGAACCCTCCATCTACTCTATGACGAATGAAGCCGGAAGGAATGATGATTTCCGTTAGAGGAGATGGAGGAACCCTCCATCTACTCTATGACGAATGAAGCCGGAAGGAATGATGATTTCCGTTAGAGGAGATGGAGGAACCATCCATCTACTCTATGATGAATGAAGCCGGAAGGAATGACGATTTCCGTTAGAGGAGATGGAGGAACCCTCCATCTACTCTATGACGAATGAAGCCGGAAGGAATGATGATTTCCGTTAGAGGAGATGGAGGAACCCCCTCATCTACTCTATGATGAATGAAGCCAGAAGGGTCAATGGTTTCCCTTAGAGGAGATGGAGGAACCCCCTATGATGAATGAAACTGGAAGGAATGATGATTTCCGTTAGAGGAGATGGAGGAACATCCTTTCCCCCCAATCTACTCTATGACTAATGAAGCCGAAAGGGTCCCTTAGAGGAGATGGAGGAACCCCCTCCCCCCCATCTACTCTATGATGAATGAAGCAGGAAGGGACAATGATTTCCCTTAGAGGAGATGGAGGAACCATCCATCTACTCTATGATGAATGAAGCAGGAAGGGACAATGATTTCCCTTAGAGGAGATGGAGGAACATCCTTTCCCCCCAATCTACACTATGACTAATGAAGCCAAAAGGGTCCCTTAGAGGAGATGGAGGAACCCCCTCCCCCCCATCTAGTCTATGATGAATGAAGCAGGAAGGGACAATGGTTTCCCTTAGAGGAGATGGAGGAACCCCCTCCCCCCCATCTAGTCTATGATGAATGAAGCAGGAAGGGACAATGGTTTCCCTTAGAGGAGATGGAGGAACCCCCTCCCCCCCATCTAGTCTATGATGAATGAAGCAGGAAGGGACAATGGTTTCCCTTAGAGGAGATGGAGGAACCCCCTCCCCCCCATCTAGTCTATGATGAATGAAGCAGGAAGGGACAATGGTTTCCCTTAGAGGAGATGGAGGAACCCCCTCCCCCCCATCTAGTCTATGATGAATGAAGCTGGAAGGGAAGATGATTTGCCTTAGAGGAGATGGAGGAATCCAGTAAGGAGGGATCGGGGGTTGAGCCCAATCCAGTGTGTCTTATGGACGCACAGAGTGGGGCTCAGGCGCGAGCACACACATGATTTGGAATCGCAACCGCGATTCCGAGTGGCCGAGTGTGAATGGGGACTGAAAAGGTTTATTTAAACGTGTGCAAAAATAGAACGCAAAAACGGTTCCAGCAGCAAATGGGTTAAAGTTTGCGCTAATGCGCTCAGGATTTTTCCTGATTCATCTTAATGGCTCCCTTAGAAAACAAATGAAAGCAAAGGTGACCTGGGGGGGGGCGCACACATGGGCAAGGTTCACGCGCTGCCCTTTAGTCGAAGTGCGCCGGTGCCATTAATTGCAACACGCGGTTTGGTGTGGAGAGTTTTTTTAAAATGGTCATAGTAACATAGTTACATAGTTAGGCCGGTCATACTTGGGTCGAAAATCGACAAATCGGCCGATTTTCACTCTGTTAGTGGGGTCAGTGGCACTGGAAGATTTTTGCTCTGTTATTGGGTCAATGGTACTGGCTGATTTTCGCTCTGTTAGTGGGGTCAATGGTACCGGACGATTTCACTCTGTTAGTGGGTCAATGGCACCGGCCAATTTTCGCTCTGTTAGTGGGTCAATGGCACCGATCAATTTTCGCTCTGTTAGTGGGTCAATGGTACCGGCCGATTTCGCTCTGTTAGTGGGTCAATGGTACCGGCCGATTTCGCTCTGTTAGTGGGTCAATGGTACCGGCCGATTTCGCTCTGTTAGTGGGCCAGTGGCACCGGACGATTTTCGCTCTGTTAGTGGGTCAATGGTACTGGCTGATTTTCGCTCTGTTAGTGGGTCAATGGTACCAGACGATTTTCACTCTTAGGGGGGGTCAATGGTACCGGACGATTTTTGCTCTGTTAGTGGGGTCAATGGAACCGGCCGATTTTCATGGTTCCTCCCCTTTTCGGTGATTGGGCATGTTGTAAAATTTGTGAAAAATGACCAATTTTCGACTCAATGATGGTCAAATCATACGATCGTTTTTCTGAAAAGAATATGCGCATGAGCCATGACCTTGACCCTCGGTTCACACCTATGCGGCGTTTTGCTCGGGCACGAGAGCCCATTCATTTGAATGGAGTCCCGTGCCCATGACACACAGAGAAGAAGTCCCGGCACTACTTTGGAAAATGCAGCTGAGGTTCCCAGTACAGTTGCGTTTCCCAGTGCGGGTGGTGTTCCGTTACAACTAATGGCACCCACCTGCGGGTCCGCAATTCTCTGTGCGGGTGGTGCAGCTGCACGGATTTTCGTAGCGGCACCACCCGCACAGATGTGAATCGGGGGTGCAGGAACAGAAGTTTCGCCTGTTATATGGGGTGAACTTTATGACTCGGTCGGCGGATTTTCTAAATCAATGATGGCGCCATCGGATTACCGAGCGAACGACGTTTCAGATTTAGGATGAAAAATTCGACCCCTGTATGACCTGCATAAGCCTGGCTGAAAAAAGACAAAAGTCCATCCGGTTCAACCATTAAAAAAAAAAAGAAAAGTTATCATTCTACACCCACAGTTGATCCAGAGGAAGGCAAAAAAAAAAAAAACCCAGCACAACATGATCCAATTTGCTCCTGCAGTGGAAAAAAGTTCCTTCCTGATCCCCCGAGAGGCAATCGGATATTCCCTGGATCAGGGGCGGACTGACAACTCATTGGGCCCGCGGGCAATAGGGGATCATGGGGCCCCTGTGTCCTTGCCCTAACTCAAAAAAGCCTACGAAAAAGGTACCAGGAGCATCTCATGGGGCCCCCTACTGACCCCGGGTCCTCAGGCAGTGCCAGAGTTTCCAAATGGTCAGTCCGCCCCTGCCCTGGATCACCTTTACCTATAAATGGACTTCTTTTCCGTGTTTCTTGAGCATAGGGCGGTCCATTGAAACGAATAGGCTGCCCTACACACGCACGCGCGCACGGTCACACCGATAGGTGTGAACCAAGCCTTGCACCCAGGGGCGGACTGACCATTAGGGCATTCAGGCACTGCCCGAGGGCCCAGGGTCAGTAGGGGGCCCCATGAGATGCCCCTGGTACCCTTCATGACATGGATGCCAATGGTAGCCTTTATTGATGGAATGGTGGTCACGGGGGGGGGGAAGGGAAGGGGGTGAAGTTGGGAGATATCGTGGCCAATTTTTAGATCTGGATTTCAATCTTAAAGTGCAATTCCAACCAAACAATGAATAATCAGAGTGCCAAATTTTCCTACCCAGGGGTGACTGACCATTTGGACACTGCCTGAGAGCCTGGGGTCAGTTGGGAGCCCCATGAGATGCCCCTAGTTACCCTTCATTGACTTTTTTGGGTGTGGTTTGAGTGTGGGCGAGGACACAGGGGCCCCGTGATCCCCTATTACCCGGGGGCCCCCATGAGTTCTCAGTCCGCCCCTACTTGCACCTCTACAGTACCGCATCCAATAAATAAAATCTCACAACTCACCCAACTCAGCAGCAGAATGAACGAAGTATTCTTCATGGTGAGAAGAGAACTATGGAGAGGGTCCAAACGATCGAGTCATGGATCAGCGTGACGTTCGGTGATCTTCGTCCTCCAAGCAAGGCGATCAAACTAAACACATTGCCAGGCACCACTAGTGTCAGCTGCTGGCTTATGGCCACGCCCCCTGCGCCTGTCATCTAAATCAAAACCCACACTAAGGGGAAGTGCGTTGACATCGATCCTCGGGTCTAACCACAGCTCGAGAGCATTTCTGAAAAATGACTTCGACTTACTGCCGGGGAAGAAACATCGAACTTAAAATACAACATAAACCTGGATGTCTTCTGACTAGCGATAAGTATCGGGTTATCTGAAATACCGCCGGAGCAATGCGCAATAATTAGCGGCAGATGAATATTTTGCACGCCGTGCGGACAGAGATTATTTATTAAAGTAGAACTGCAGGCAAAACTTTTTTTTTTTTATAGCCCCTGTCCCATTGGGGAGATTTCCCATCATTTCCTGTCCCAGAGTAAAACCCTCCAAAGTCAGGGAATCCCTGGTTGTCACCTGAACTTGTGTCCCCGTTGGAAGATTTCCCCCGCTATTCCTGTTCTGGTGACAACCATTGCAATAGATGGAAGTGATTCGGCGACCCCGGATTGCTTCTACAGACTCTTGAAATGCGTGACCCTCTTGCCATGTGTCCAAGGCTCGATTATCCCTCCTGAGGATTTGTGTGGGGGAGGATTTGTGCTACGAGGGGGGATTTGGGTTGGGGAAGAGGTTTGTGCTAGGAGGGGGGATTTGGGTGGGGGAAGAGGTTTTTGCTAGGAGAGGGGTTTTGAGGAGGATTTGTGCGGGGGGGGATTTGGGTGGGGGAAGAGGATTTGTGCTAGGAGGGGGGATTTGTGTGGGGGAGGATTTGTGCTAGGAGGGGGGATTTGTGTAGGGCAGGATTTGTGCTAGGAGGGGGGATTTGGGTGGGGGAAGAGGTTTTTGCTAGGAGAGGGGATGGGAGGAGGATTTGTGCTGGGGGGGATTTGGGTGGGGGAAGAGATGTGTGCTAGGAGGGGGGATTTGTGTGTGGGAGGATTTATGCTAGGAGGGGGGATTTGCATGTGGGAGGATTTATGCTAGGAGGGGGGAAATGCATGGGGGAGGATTTGTGCTAGGAGGGGGGATTTGTGTGGGGGAGGATTTGTGCTAGGAGGGGGGATTTGTGTGGGGGAGGATTTGTGCTAGGAGAGGGGTTGGGAGGAGGATTTGTGCTGGGGGGGATTTGGGTGGGGGAAGAGATGAGTGCTAGGAGGGGGGATTTGGGTAGGAGTAGAGGATTTGTGCTGGGGGGGATTTGAGTGGGGGAAGAGGATTTGTGCCAGGAGAAGGGATGGGGAGAGGATTTGTGCTGGGGGGGGGGGGGAGAGTTGTGCCAGGAGAAAGGATGGGGGAGTAAAAATCCAGGCTGTTCTGGAAAAAGACAGTGTGGTTGTTTTGAAGGAGCACAATATGATGAGGCTTGAACAAAAATGAGCTGCATGGTGGAGGTGCCAGAAAGAAGCCTTTACTGCATCAATGACACAAAAAAGCCCGGTTAGGCATGTCAAGGTGTTATCAGGCATATTGTAACCGGGCTTTTTTGTGGAATTGGTGCAGTAAAAGCTTTTTCTGGCACCTCAACCAAACAGCTCATTTTTGTTCAAGTATCACCGTATTGTACTCCTTAAAAACAACCGCACCATCTTCTTCCAGAGCAGCCTGGATTTCTTTTGAGGTCACCTGTAGGGGTTTCCCTTTGTATCCCAAACAATTCTTCTGTCAGTTGTGGCTGCAATCTTTCTTGGTCTCCCTGACCTCGGCTTAGTATCAAGAGATCCCCGAACTTTCCACATCTTAACAGAACTGATTGGCATATTCAGGGCTTGGGACATCTTTTTATGTCCTTTTCCATCTCTATAAAGTTCCATTACCTTGTTACGCAGTTCTTTTCTGCTCCCCATGGCTCAGTATCTAGCCTAGTCAGTGCTTCCACGTGGGAACTAACAAACTCATTGACTATTTATACACTGACACTAATTGCAATTTAAAAAGCCACAGATGAGGGACATTAACCTCTAATTGGCATTGTAACCCGTGTGTGTCACCTTGTGTGTCTGTACCAAGGCCAAACATTTCAGGGGGCGGAGACTTCTGATCCTGGGGGGCAGAGACTTCTGATCCGGGGGGGCAGAGATCTCTGGGCCGGGGGGCGCGGAGACTTCTGATCCAGGGGGTGGAGCTTCTGATCCAGGGGGTGGAGACTTCTAATCGGGGGGTGGAGACTTCTGATCCAGGGGGTGGAGACTTCTGATCCAGGGGGTGGAGACTTCTAAACTGGGGGTGGAGACTTCTGATCCGGAGGGTGGAGACTTCTGATCCGGGGGGTGGAGACTTCTGATCCGGGGGGTGGAGACTTCTGATCCGGGGGGTGGAGACTTCTGATCCGGGGGGTGGAGACTTCTGATCTAGGGGGTGGAGACTTCTGATCTGGGGGCGTGGAGACTTCTGATCTGGGGGGTGGAGACTTCTAAACTGGGGGGTGGAGACTTCTGATCCGGGGGGTGGAGACTTCTGATCCAGGGGGTGGAGACCTCTGATCCGGGGGGTGGAGACTTTTGATCCGGGATGTGGAGACTTCTGATCCAGGGGGTGGAGACTTCTGATCCGGGGGGCGCAGAGACTTCTGATCCGGGGGGTGGAGACTTCTGATCCGGGAGGGTGGAGACTTCTGATCCGGGAGGGTGGAGACTTCTGATCCAGGGGGTGGAGACTTCTTATCCGAGGGGTGGAGACTTCTGATCCAGGGGGTGGAGACTTCTGATCCAGGGGGTGGATACTTCTGATCCAGGGGGTGGATACTTCTGATCCGGGGGTGGAGACTTCTGATCCGGGGGTGGAGACTTCTGATCCAGGGGGTGGAAACTTCTGATCCGGGGGGCGCAGAGACTTCTGATCCGGGGGGCGCAGAGACTTCTGATCCGGGGGGTGGAGACTTCTGATCCGAGGGGCGCAGAGACTTCTGATCCGGGGGGGTAGAGACTTCTGATCCAGGGGGTGGAGACTTCTGATCCGGGCCATTTGGGGGATTTCTGTTATTATGATTTAAAAAGGAGCCAAACAACGATGTGATAATAAATGGCTTCAGATGATCATCATCCTTCAATAAAAGAGCATTTTTCAGCAGATCAGTCAGATTTTCAATATCAATGCCAAAATTTCACAATTTCTGCCGGGGTATGCAAACTTTTGAGCACAACTGTATATATGTAAAGCGCTGCGTAAATTGACGGCGCTATATAAGTAACTGAAATAAATAAATAAAATAAGAAGAAGACAATAAATAAAATATTAACCCCTTACCTAACAAAAAAAAAAGATAAATGAATAGAAATAAAAAAAAAAAAGAAATAGAAGGTGATGGAAAAGCTAAAAAAGCAAAATAACCTAGCAACAAATGATCAAACAGATGATATTTCTCTCTATTGGCTAACGCCAAAGCTTAAAAACGCCTGATAAACGCTTTTTGAAAACACGCAAAAATCGCGGGAAAAAACATACCAAAAAAAGTGTGAAAAACGCTTAAAGATGCAACGCTCAAGTGTGAATCCAGACTCAAAAATCTGGTATCAGGTCATCCCTATTTAAAAGCAATACATATCTACAGGGGCGGACTGACAACTCATGGGGCCCCGGGGCAATAGGGGATCATGGGGCCCCTGTGTCCTTGCCCACACTCAAAGCACACCCAAAAAAGCCTATGAAATAGGTACCAGGGGCATTTCATGGGGCCCCCTACTGACCCCGGGCAGTGCCCAAGTGCTCGAATGGTCAGTCCGCCCCTGCATATCTAGTAGTGGTGCACCGAAATGAAAGTTCTGGTGCTGAAACCGAAAATGCAGAATGCACTTGGCTGAAAACCGAAACCAAAATGCACATTTTTAAAAAAAAGTAAATATTTTTTTTTGGAAAAAAGTACACTGATTAAAAAAAAACAAACAAAAACCAATATATACCCAAATTAGTTTGTAAAATATGAAAGAGGGAGTTACGGCGAGTAAATAGACACCCTAGATGTCACGCTTCAAAATAGCGCACGCTCGTGGAATGGCGTGAAACTGCGTAACTTAAAAATCTCCATGGGTGATGGTTTAAAAAATTTCTACAGGTTAGCAGTGTGACGTTACAAAGGAGGTCTAGTGCGAGAATTATTGCTCCGACCTTCGTGGCGATACCTCACGTGTGTGGTTTGAACACTGTTTACATATGTGGGCGTGGCCTACATATCTGTTCACCACTGCGTGTGAGCACGGGGGGATGGGGGCATTTTAAACTTTTTATAAAAGATTTATTTTTTTATTTTTAATTTTTTTGCACTGTCCCTTTAAAAAAAATGTTAATCACTTTTATTCTTATCACAAGAAATGCAGGCATCCCTCGTGATAGAAATAATTAGTGACAGGTCCTCTTCATGGAGAGATATGGGGTCAATAATAATTAGTGACAGGTCCTCTTTATGGAGAGATGTGGGGTCAATAATAATTAGTGACAGGTCCTCTTTATGGAGAGATATGGGGGGTCAATAATAAATAATTAGTGACAGGTCCTCTTTATGGAGAGATATGGGGTCAATAAAAAATAATTAGTGACAGGTCCTCTTTATGGAGAGATATGGGGGGACAATAAGAAATAATAAGTGACAGGTCCTCTTTATAGAGATATGGGGGGTCAATAATAATTAGTGACAGGTCCTCTTTATGCAGAGATATGGGGGCAATAAGACATAATTAGTGACAGGTCCTCTTTATGGAGAGATGTGGGGTCAATAATAAATAATTAGTGACAGGTCCTCTTTATGGAGAGATATGGGGTCAATAATAATTAGTGACAGGTCCTCTTTATAGAGAGATATGGGGGCAATAAGACATAATTAGTGACAGGTCCTCTTTATGGAGAGATATGGGGTCAATAATAATTAGTGACAGGTCCTCTTCATGGAGAGATATGGGGGGCAATACGACATAATTAATGACAGGTCCTCTTTATGGAGAGATATGGGGGGGGGGTCAATGAGACATAATTAGTGACAGGTCCTCTTTATGGAGAGATATGGGGGGGGGGTCAATGAGACATAATTAGTGACAGGTCCTCTTTATGGAGAGATATGGGGGGGGGGGTCAATGAGACATAATTAGTGACAGGTCCTCTTTATGGAGAGATATGGGGGGGGTCAATGAGACATAATTAGTGACAGGTCCTCTTTATGGAGAGATATGGGGGGTCAATGAGACATAATTAGTGACAGGTCCTCTTTATGGAGAGATATGGGGGGACAATGAGACATAATTAGTGACAGGTCCTCTTTATGGAGAGATATGGGGGGGGGGGTCAATGAGACATAATTAGTGACAGGTCCTCTTTATGGAGAGATATGGGGGGGGGTCAATGAGACATAATCAGTGACGGGGTCCTCTTTATGGAGAGATATGGGGGGGGGGGGTCAATGAGACATAATTAGTGACAGGTCCGCTTTATGGAGAGATATAGGGGGGGGGGGGGTCAATGAGACATAATTAGTGACAGGTCCTCTTTATGGAGAGATATGGGGTCAATAATAATTAGTGACAGGTCCTCTTCATGGAGAGATATGGGGGGCAATACGACATAATTAATGACAGGTCCTCTTTATGGAGAGATGGGGGGGGGGGTCAATGAGATATAATTAGTGACAGGTCCTCTTTATGGAGAGATATGGGGGGGGTCAATGAGACATAATTAGTGACAGGTCCTCTTTATGGAGAGATATGGGGGGGGGGGTCAATGAGACATAATTAGTGACAGGTCCTCTTTATGGAGAGATATGGGGGGGGGGGTCAATGAGACATAATTAGTGACAGGTCCTCTTTATGGAGAGATATGGGGGGGGGTCAATGAGACATAATTAGTGACAGGTCCTCTTTATGGAGAGATATGGGGGGGGTCAATAAGACATAATTAGTGACAGGTCCTCTTTATGGAGAGATATGGGGGGGGGGGTCAATGAGACATAATTAGTGACAGGTCCTCTTTATGGAGAGATATGGGGGGGGGTCAAAGACATAATTAGTGACAGGTCCTCTTTATGGAGAGATATGGGGGGTCAATGAGACATAATTAGTGACAGGTCCTCTTTATGGAGAGATATGGGGGGGGGTCAATGAGACATAATTAGTGACAGGTCTTCTTTATGGAGAGATATGGGGGGGGGTCAATGAGACATAATTAGTGACAGGTCCTCTTTATGGAGACTTTGGGGGACAATAAGACCTGACATCTCTCCTCTGCAATGTAAAGCACTGGATCCAAAAAAAAAGCATTGAAAAAAAAATGGCCGAAACAGGAAGTGACATCACTTCGGTCTTCCAAGGGCATAGAGATGAGTGGCGGCCATCTTTCCTTCACTCATCTCTATGCCCAGCTCTGGGATCGATGATTTCTCAGGTAAGGCGGTGGGCGGTGGCGAGGGGGCGGGGTTTTCAGGCACCTGTATGGGTGCTTTTTTTCGTTTCGGCCAATGGCCAGAAGGGGTGATTTCGGCTGAAACGTTTCGGCCGCTGAAGTTTCGGTGCATCCCGAATATCTAGGGGGCACTTGATGCGTCTCTGGAGAAGAAAATGATGCGAAGGACCGATTTATTTCATGTCTAAGCGCCTATTCACACTTGTGCGACTTCAGGGGAGTCGCAGGACAAGTCGCACCCCATGTTTCCCAATGGGTACCATTCATATCTCCGCAACTTCGAGTCGCAGCGACTTGAAAGAAGCTCCGGTATTAGTTTGGTCCGACTTTCATGCGACTCGATATATATGCGACTTTGTACAGCAGAAACAATCATCATTCGGTCGAAGCCAAAGCCGCACTCCTCCAAAGTCGCATCGAATCTCACTGAAAAATGCACAGGGGCACTTCTGATTTTTTTCATGTCTTAGCGCCTTCGAGTCGCGACTTGAAAGTAGCTCCTCTACTAGTTCGGTCCGACTTTCATGCGACTCGAGGGCCATAGACTTCAATGTAAGACCCCTGAAAGTCGCACCTGAATGATATACATGCGACTTTGTACAGCAGAAACAATCATCATTCGGTCGAAGCCAAAGTCGCATCGAATCTCCCTGTAAAGCCGCACTGAAAATCGCACAGGAGCACTTCTGATTTATTTCACGTCTTAGTGCCTTTTCACACTTGTGCGACTTTGGGGGAGTCGCATGACAAGTCGCACCCCATGTTTCCCAATGGGTACCATTCATATCTCCGCAACCTCGAGTCGCAGCAACTTGAAAGTAGTTCCTGTACTAGTTCGGTCCGACTTTCATGCGACTTGGCCATAGACTTCAATGTAAGACCCATGAAAGTCGCACCTGAATGATAGCCATGCGACTTGTGTGCGACTTTGTACAGCAGAAACCATCATCTTTGGTAGAAGCCAAAGTCGCACTCCTCCAAAGTCGCATTGAATGTCACTGAAAATCGCACAGGAGCACTTCTGATTTTTTTCATGTCTTAGCGCCTTTTCACACTTGTGCGACTTCGGGGGAGTCGCAGGACAAGTCGCACCCCATGTTTCCCAATGGGTACCATTCATATCTCCACAACTTCAAGTCGCAGCGACTTAAAAGTAGTTCCTGTACTACTTTGGTCCGACTTTCATGCGACTCGAGGGCCATAGACTCCAATGTAAGACCCCTGAAAGTCGCACCTGAATGATATACATGCGACTTTGTACAGCAGAACCAATCATCTTCAGTCGAAGCCAAAGTCGCATTAGAGTGGCGTCAAAGTCGCATCGAATCTCACTGTAAATCGCAGGATTTCGAAGTCGCACAAGCGAGCCTGACGTCCGATTGGTTTAATAACTCGGCCGCCCGCCTCAGAATCTCTCGAATCGCTTAAAAAAAATCAAATCAAAAAAAAAAGAAAAAGAAAATTTGCATACTTTGGACAATTCCGCCGGGTACAGTGTGTGCGACTCAGCGCTGATCCCGAGAACAGAAATGTCACAGAATCGCACGTCTACGACAGCCGCGGTGAGGTCGCCGTGGGCGGGGTGATATCATCGCCTAGATTACTGCAAGTCAGAGGCAGCAAAAAAAAAAAAAAAGAATTGAAACGGAAAAGAAAAAAAAAAAAAAAAAAAAAGAAACAAAGATGAAAAGAACAGCGTGCAGTAAAGCGTCACCCTTCCTGAGTACAGACACGCGAGGCGTTCACGTATGTCACAACGCGTCACGCCAACATTCCCCAGACTTCATTTTCGGTCAGTGACGAGCAGTGAGAGAGGTCGGCAGGGGCGGAGTCATTTCAGCATTTTGCGGCCGAATCGCTGCTTTCGCTGGTTAAGAAACGCCCGCTTTCACTCGCTGCGCCACGTAAAAATTTAATTTGGACCGAAAAAAAAAAAATTGTGTTTAGGTTTTTAATTTATTAAATTTAGGGGTCCAAATTAAAAAAAAAAATGTGTTTAGGTGTTTATTAAATTTAGGGGTTAAAATAAAAAAAAATGTGTTTAGTTGTTTAATTCATTAAATTTAGGGGTCCAAATTAAAAAAAAAAGGTGTTTAATTTATTAAATTTAGGGATCCAAATTAAAAAAAAAGTTTAGTTGTTTAATTCATTAAATTTAGGGGTCCAAATTGAAAAAAAAAAATTGTGTTTAGGCGTTTAATTTATTAAATTTAGGGGTCCA
Organism: Staurois parvus; assembly: GCF_062004578.1. Classification (NCBI taxonomy): domain Eukaryota; kingdom Metazoa; phylum Chordata; class Amphibia; order Anura; family Ranidae; genus Staurois; species Staurois parvus. The sequence continues at coordinate 28,000 of NW_028319526.1, read as the reverse complement.
AATTGAAAAAAAAAAAAATTGTGTTTAGGCGTTTAATTTATTAAATTTAGGGGTCCAAATAAAAAAAAAAGTGTTTAGTTGTTTAATTCATTAAATTTAGGGGTCCAAATTGAAAAAAAAAATTGTGTTTAGGCGTTTAATTCATTAAATTTAGGGGTCCAAATTAAAGAAAAAGTTTAGTTGTTTAATTCATTAAATTTAAGGGTCCGAATTTAAAAAAAAAACGTGTTTAGGTGTTTACTTTATTAAATTTAGGGGTCAAAATAAAAAAAAAAGTGTTTAGTTGTTTAATTCATTAAATTTAGGGGTCCAAATTGAAAAAAAAAATTGTGTTTAGGCATTTAATTTATTAAATTTAGGGGTCCAAATTAAAAAAAAAGTTTAGTTGTTTAATTCATTAAATTTAGGGGTCCAAATTTAAAAAAAAATGTGTTTAGTTGTTTAATTCATTAAATTTAGGGGTCTGAATTAATAAAAAAAAAATGTGTTTAGGTGTTTAAGTTATTAAATTTAGGGGTCCAAATTAAAAAAAAAGGTGTTTAATTTATTAAATTTAGGGGTCAAAATAAAAAAAAAGTGTTTAGTTGTTTAATTAATTAAATTTAGGGGTCCAAATTGAAAAAAAAAATTGTGTTTAGGCGTTTAATTTATTAAATTTAGGGATCCAAATTAAAAAAAAAGTTTAGTTGTTTAATTCATTAAATTTAGGGGTCCAAATTAAAGAAAAATGTGTTTAGTTGTTTAGTTTATTAAATTTAGGGGTCCAAATTGAATAAAAAAATTGTGTTTATGTGTTTAATTTATTAAATTTAGGGGTCAAAATAAAAAAAACCCCATTGTTGGACGAACGTCATGAGCATTTGCTCTCATGCTAATCAAAACGATCTTCAGGCTTGACAAAGGAGCTGAGCAGCTCGGAAACACGTAGCCACGCCCCCATCCAGCTCTCTGCACTGACATCACGTCCGGTCAGCTCTTCCTCGGCCCCCATTGGCTCCCTGCCTCCTGTTGTCGAGTCTTTTCATTCCATCCAGCCAGCGGTGGCGCCCTCTTACGTTTCTGGACCGTACTGATTTGATTTTTCAGCTGCTGACGATACTTTTGTGACGCGCGCTTGATTTTACCACCCTGTGTGAGCCGCCGCTTTGTTTTTACTTATTAAAGTTTTTTTTTTTTTTTTTGCATTGCTACACTCAGATTGGCGCCCTCTGCTGTTTACTTACAATCAAAGTCCCTATAATCTTCAATCCTGAAAAAAGGAGTTGGGCAACTCGGAAACACATAGCCACGCCCCCATCCAGCTGTTTGCACTGACATCACTTCCGGTCAGCTCTGCCTCAGCCCCCATTGGCTCCCTGCCTCCTGGTTGCCGAGGATTTTCATTCCATCCAGCCAGCGGTGGCGCCCTCTTACCTTTCTGGACCGTACTGATTGATCCCGGGTGCAGATTTTTTAGCCGCTGACGATACTTTTGTGACGTGCGCTTGCTTTTACTACCCTGTGTGAGTCGCCATTTTGTTTTTGTTTATTAATTTTTATTTTTTTTTGCATTGCTACACTCAGATTGGCGCCCTCTGCTGTTTACTTACGATCGATTGGAATGTCCCATTAACCTTTAATTTTGAAAAAGGATTTGGGCAGCTCGGAAACATGTAGCCACGCCCCCTTTCAGCTCTCTGCACTGACATCACTTCCGGTTCCAGCTCTGCGTTCCACGGCCCCCATTGGCTCCCTACCTCCTGCAGAGTCTTTTCATTCCATCCAGGCAGCGGTGGCGCCCTCTTACCTTTCTGGACCGTACTGATTTGATATTTTAGCCACAGACGATAGTTTTGCGACGTGCGTTTGCTTTTACTACTCTGTGTGAGCCGCCGCTTTGTTTTTATATATTAAAATTTGTGGGTTTTTTTGTATTGCTACACTCAGATTGGCGCCCTCTGCTGTTTACTTACGATCGATTGGAATGTCCCCTTAACCTTTAATTTTGAAAAAGGAGTTGGGCAGCTCGGAAACACGTAGCCACGCCCCCTTTCAGATCTTTGCACTGACATCACTTCCAGCTCTGCGTTCCACGGCCCCCATTGGCTCCCTGCCTCCTGTTGCCGAGTCTTTTCATTCCATCCAGCCAGCGGTGGCGCCCTCTTACCTTTCTGGACCGTACTGATTGATCCCGGGTGCAGATTTTTTTAGCCGCTGATGATACTTTTGCGACGTGCGTTTGCTTTTACTACTCTGTGTGAGCCGCCGCTATGTTTTTATATATTAAAGTTTGGGGGGTTTTTTTTGCATTGCTACACTCAGATTGGCGCCCTCTGCTGTTTACTTACGATGGATTGGAATGGCCCATTGACCTTTAATCTTGGCAAAGGAGTTGGGCAGCTCGGAAACACCTAGCCACGCCCCCTTTCAGCTCTCTGCACCGACATCACTCTGCACAAATTTGCATATTTCTGAATAATCCCTCACTTAAGATAGGTATGCAAATTAGGGCAAATTGTTTTTTTTTTAACCCCTCCCCCTCCCGAGGATTTACCCCCCTTAATGACCACGCCTCTTTTTTCTACTCGGCGCTGCACTAATTCAACTGATAATTGCGCGGTCATGCAACGCTGCACCCAAACGAAATTTACGTCCTTTTTTTCACACAAATAGAGCTTTCTTTCGGTGGTATTTGATCACCTGTGCGCTTTTTATTTTTCACGCTATAAACAAAAAAAGGCCAAAAATTTTGAAGAAAAACAATATTTTTTACTTTCAGCTATAAAAAATATATAGTAAACTCAAAGTTGGTTATAAATTTAGGCCAAAATGTATTCTGCTCCATGTTTTTGGTAAAAAAAAGTCCCAATAAGTGTATATTGATTGCTTTGTGTGAAGTTATAGCGTCTACAAACTATGGGATAGATACTGCAATTTACGCCATTTTTCTGCTATACAGCGTTGCGCTAGTTTAATGGACAATTGCGCGGTCATGCAATACGGTACATAAATGAAATTTACATCCTTTTTTCCCCACAAATTGAGCTTTCTTTCGGTTGTATTTGATCGCCTGTGCGGTTTTTATGTTTTGTGCTATAAAAAAAAAAAGGCTGACAATTTTGAGGGAAAAAAAACAATATTTTGGACTTTTTGCTATAAAACATGTCCAGTAAAAAAAAATGCAAAAATCAAATTTAGTCATAAATTTCTGCCAAAATGCATTCTGCGACATTTCTTTGCTAAAAAAAAAAACCCAAAACGTGTAAATTAATTGGTTTACGTGAAAGTTATAGCGTTTACAAATGGCGGGAAAGATACTGGGATTTTTAGGTTTTTTTTTATACTAATAATGGCGGCGATCAACGAATTATGGCGGCGATCAGGGACTTATGGCGGGACTGCGGCGGACATTCTGAGATCGGGGGGTACTGACTTGGGGTCACTGACATCCCCAAAAACACTAATACAGTGATCAGTGTAAAAAAAAAACCCACTGACACTGTACTAATGGCACTGGGGAGTTAACTTTATTTAGCAGGGAAGGGTTATAGGAGTGAGGGGAGTGTCTTACTAGGGGGCGGGGCGGGGGTGTGTACTGGGCGGGACAAGGCTGATCAGGAAAGAGAAACTGTTCTTTCTCGATCAGCTCATCCTCGAGCTGACAGGGAAGTGACAGACAGCACAGCTACTGCTGCCCTGCTCTCTGCCGGGAAAGAGCCGCTAAGGACTGGCTATGACCCGGCGACTGACATCTGCGGCAGAGAACCGCGGGACAAATAGGGCGGCGGCACGCCTCGCGCACGCCCCCTATTTGTTTACAAAACACACGTCTTAAAACGTGGTTTTGCCTGTGAGTGCCGCCGTATTTCTACAGTGGCTGGGCGGCATGCGGTTAAATTGTTATTTTTATTATTTGAGGGCCTCGGTGCACAATTACAAGGCCGCTTTTTTTTATCTAGTTATTTACTCTCCCGCGTGTTGTCACTTTTCACTTATGTGCGTTTTTTTCTCACGGACGGCAGGGTGCGGGTCAAAGCACGCCCCTAAGTGCACCTTTTTTTGTGTTGGTGTTTTGCAAGTTTTTGTTCACTTACGGGTTTTTCGTTTATTCGCACCTCCGCGGATTTAAAAAAAAAATCTTTTCCATATTTTATATGAAAAGTCTTGCGGTTGCAACAATGTATCCATTTGTATCCGAATAAAAACATCTGTATCCGAAATGGATACAAATGTTGCAACCGCAGGACTTTCATGTGTGAAATGAATAGTTGTACATGAAAGTTCTGGCGTTTACATTTTTCCTCGTAATGGCGGCGATCAGTGACTTATAGGGTACATACTTGGTGTCGCTGACATCCCCGGTGACACCAATACAGGGATCAGTACTAATAGGCACTGGGCAGGAAGGGGTTAACATGGATGGCAATCAAAGGGTTAACTGTGCGCTGTGTGTGTCTCACTGTACGTATGCTGCTATGCAGAGCCATACAAAGCAGTGTGCTGACAGGGGAGAGTCTCTCCCACGTTGGTATTACTCGGTGAACTCCGGGTGTTGGTGAGATTGACAGCCGAGGCCACGAATAGGGCGCACGAGTGGTTCTTGTTTCCTGGCTGGAGAACATCCAGCGTCATCTAGCGCTTTCCTCCCTCAGCCTGACTGTCCCTAGCCCCGCCCCTTTCATTCTTTCATACTTAGGGGCTTAGTACCCAGGGTGGTCTTTATGCAAATACAGCCCATCAAGATATTTTGAAATTTGATTAACTCCTCCCAAGAACCAGCTGAGGCAGTTTACAGGAAGCTATGTACAGCAAGCGGCTAGCCATGATCTGCCTGCATTGCATAGACAAGCACAGAGATATATTTGCATAACTCCTCCCAAGAGCCCACCCACTTACCTGCATCAGGAGGGCTCTCAAGAGGAGTACTAAAGGCAGGGTGTTGTAATTATTTCAGGAAGCTATGTACAGCAACTGGCTAGCCAGGATGTGCCTGCACTGCATAGAGAAACACAGAGACCCAGTTATAACTTCTGCATTATAATGCATAACTCCTCCCAAGGGCCCGCCCACTGCCGGCATTAGGACTGCGGACTCTTGAAGCAGGATTTGCAACTCCCAAGGGCCCGCCCACTGCCTGCATCAGGACTGAGAGGAGTACTAAGGCAGGGTGCCGTACTGTTTTCAGGAAGCTACCTACACCACTTTACCCAGGAGACATCTGTCCGTATTGTATAGAGAAGCACAGGGACCCAGTTATATTTGCATAACTCCTCCCAAGGGCCCGCCCACTGCATGCATCAGGACTGATGACTCTTGAAACAGGAAGCTACATGCAGCACCTACTATCCATGATCTGCCTGCATTGCATAGAGAAGCACAGGGACCCAGTTATATTTACATAACTCCTTCCTAGAGCCCACCCACTTACCTGCATCAGGACTGAGGGCTCGAGAGGAGTACTGAAGCAGGAAGCTACGTACAGCACCTACTAGCCTTGACAAGCACAGGGACCCAGTTATATTTGCATAACTCCTCCCTAGAGCCCACCCACTGACTGAGGGCTCTTGTGAGGAGTAATGAAGCAGGAAGTGATGTACAGCACCCTGCTAGCCATGATCTGCTTGCATTGCATAGAGAAGTACAGTTATATTTGCATAGCTCCTCCCTAGAGCCCACCCACTGACAGAGCTCTTGAGTATTGAAGCAGGAAGCGATGTACATCTCTCTGCTTGCATTGCATAAAGAAACACAGAGACCCAGTTATATTTGCAAAACTCCTCCCCAGAACCAGAAATCAGAATACTGACGCAGGGTGCTGTGATGTTTTTAGGAAGATACGTGCAGCACCCCTCCCACCAGCCCTGATCTGCATGAGTTGTGTAGAGAAGCACAGAGATCAGAACCAGAAATCAGAATACTGAGGCAGGGTGCTGTGATGTTTTTAGGAAGATATGTACAGCACCCCTCCCACCAGCCCTGATCCGCATGAGTTGCATAGAGAAGCACAGAGACCCAGTGATGACATCATTGGGACTAAAACAAAAGTATGTCATGAAAACCACAAAATAAAAGCAAAACAGACTTCAGATTTCAGCCCTCCAAATCTCCGACACGAACCTTCAGCGCGACATTTGCAGGTTTTTTTGAATTAATAATTTTTATTTCAAAATTATTAGGAAAACTTTTCCACTTTTTTTACAAAAAAATGATACAAGTTTAAAGAACTAATGAATGCTTAATAAATAAAAAAAGAAAGAGAAAAAAATAACGTCCGGCTCGCCATAGAGCGCCGCCGGCAAAGTTACATTATAATGTACAAGAAGAACCAATCAGGACATCTTATCCGCTGCCTACAGGTGATGGGCGTGGCCATTCCGAGACCATTCAGAACCGGCAATGGGCGTGGCCATTCCGAGACCATTCAGAACCGGCAATGGGCGTGGCCATTCCGAGACCATTCAGAACCGGCAATGGGCGTGGCCATTCCGAGACCATTCAGAACGGCAATGGGCGTGGCCATTCCGAGACCATTCAGAACCGGCAATGGGCGTGGCCATTCCGAGACCATTCAGAACCGGCAATGGGCGTGGCCATTCCGAGACCATTCAGAACGGCAATGGGCGTGGCCATTCAGAACCAACCGAATCGCTCGGTGGCGATGTCACAGAATCCTTCGGAGCTGATAGGCTGCGTCCTCTTCATGGCCGCCGCCCCCCCCATCACCCATAGGCCGCTTGAAGGAAAGTTAAAAAAGGAGACCACTCAGAGAACATGGATGTCAGTGTTTTACATACGTGATGGAGACATGCGCAGATAATACGTAATATTCCTGTACAGGTAGCTCATTAATAATTCCACATTAGCGAATATATATTTTTTTTTTTACAAATAAAGTGCCCTTCGAACATTTAAATAAAGTCACAAAAAAAGCGTAAATCAACAAATATTTCCAAGAAAAAAAATAATAATTTAAAATGTTGGCAAGCACCATGTCCAGGGTGTGCGTGTGTGTGGGGGGAGGGGTAATACTGTCACTGTGCGCTTACGAAAAAAAATGGCCGCCTTAGAAAAAAATGGCCGCCTGGGCTGCTGTGGAGACAGAACGAGGCATGCAGGGATGTTCTAAAGTCACTGTCCCATGTCAGATACATGGGGGGTGGGGTCTATGCAGGGGCGGACTGACAACTCATGGGGCCCCCAGGCAATGGGAAATCATGGGGCTCCTGTGTCCTCACCCACACTCAAACCACACCCAAAAAAGCCTATGAAAGGTACCATGGGCATCTCATGGGGCCGCCTACTGACCCCGGGCCCTCACAATAGGAAATCATGACCCGGGTCCTCGCAAAAGGAAATCATGACCCGGGCCCTCGCAATAGGAAATCATGACCCGGGCCCTCGCAATAGGACCCCTTCTGTTCCCAGGCAATAGGAAATCATGGGGCCCCTGTGTCCTCACCCACACTCAAACCACACCCAAAAAAGCCTACAAAAGGTACCAGGGGCATCTCATGGGGCCCCCTACTGAGTCGCCCGAGTTCCCAAATGGTCAGTCCGCCCCTAGGTCTATGTAGGAAACGTTCGTCGTGAGGACCTGACAATCATTTGGGGGCAAAAATTGCCGTATTTCCTCTATTAGGTGTGATTCGTGTATCGTCATCGCCACCTAATGGCCGTAATAGTAAAAAAAATCTTATGGTGGCCACTAGATGGTGCTGATCTAGGATTCACACCTAACAGATAAATTTCGGCAATTTTCACACAACGAACGATTTATACATCGATCCCCTAGGCCTTGGTCAGCATAGGAGAAGGTGGGTGTTGGCTCGCCATCGCAACCAGCATCTTGTCTATAGGGCCCCATTCCTGTACCCCGGCCTGAGGACCTGTATCCGCCACGTCTGACTGACCATAAAAGCCTATAGGGAAGCAAGATCCACTGAAGCAGGTCAGGAGTAGTGATGAGCCAGGGTTCCAAACCTACGGGACCCTATCAGATGATTGCAGGTTGCTGGCCCAATCAGTGGCAGCCGTGGAATTCTCCACCAGGCAGCTACACGTAATATATAGGGGTGGGAATGCTGGTGACACCATTGAACCAACATGGCCATATCTAGTCAATGGCGTTGTCCAAGCATGACCATGTGGCCATATTTGGATAGTGCCATCAGCCAACATCCGCGCCCATTTGTTACGTGTGGCTGCGGGGTGAAGAATTCTGTGGCCGCAGCCGATTGGGCCAGTTGGTGAGAGCATTGACCTAATATGATTACATGGCCATACCTGGTCAATGGCGTTGTCCAATCATGGTCTGGGGGCCATATTTGGATAACAACATCAGCCAGCATCCCAGTCCCTTTGTAAGTGTGGCTGCAGGGTAGGGACTGCCATTGATAACACCATTGACCTAATAAGGCCATGTGGCCATCTCTGGTCAATTGGGTTGTCCACGTATGGTCAGGAGGCCCTATTTGGAGTGTGACGTCTGCCAGCAAGCTCACCTCTTCATTATGTGCACTAGCGGGGAAGGAAATTTCATTACTGCAGCTGACTGGACCAGCTGGTGACAATGTTGACCTATTTATGGCCAAATCTGTTCAATGGCCAAATTTGGATATTGACATCCGCCACCACTCTTGGTCCCAGTTAGGTGTCGGGCAGGGAATTCCATGGCGGCAGATACATGGACCGTCGGCCAGATATCATTTGACGGCATCCTTTGGGTTTGGACCAACTGCGGGTCAAAAGGGGGTCAACTAATTCTAAAGAGCTCATTCCCATGGGCATAGAGGCCCATACAGCGCACTCCAAACAGCCGTGGCCCGTAGCCAGTAGATATTGATGGATGAAGCAGCTGGATAGATCTTCCTGCACATCCGTAAAGCGGTGGATGCACGGCCCTGGATGCCCATGGTCAGGTGCGGACTGACCATTTAGCCACTTGGGCACTGCCCGAGGGCCCGGGGTCAATAGGAGGCCCCGAGTTGCCCCTGCTGCCTTTTATAGGCTTTTTTGGGTGTGGTTTGAGTGTGGGTGAGGACACAGGGGCCCCATGATTTCCTATTGCCCGGTGGCCCCATGAGTGGTCAGTCCGCCCCTGCCCATGGTCCCTCTGCAGGCTGTATGGGCCCATGTGAAAAAGCCCTACATGGTCTCAGAAGCTTCTCAAACGGACGTCAAACTAATGCCATCAACACAAGCCCAAAGGCCGTTGAGGGCCCCTGCACAATTGCGTGGTGCCGTAACGTCGCACGCCAACGCACCTTGTATGCTGCCAATGGCCCCTAACTTCCCAAAAAATGACATGAACCAATTTTCTAGGGCAAGTGCATCAGAATGATGAACCCCCCCATGCAGTAACACCGCAACGTGGGAGTGTCCATGGGCCCTTCCTGCTGCTGTCAGTAAAGCGAGGATAGACCAATACCTCCCCACCGGTCATTCTCCCCCCTCTGGGGCCCAACATGCCTTCTACCACCCAAGGTCATAAAATTCAACTTTAAATGGTTGCTATGGGCAACACAGACAGTTCTTCTTTCAGACACTTTGCTAGGAGTCTTCGTATGTGTAATCGAAAAAAAAAAAATTCACTTGCTTAAACCCATCCAGCAACATCCCAGGATGTCGTGATTGGACGCCTAGCTATACGCCGGTGACGCCGGTGACGCCGCCACGTCATAAGTGCGTCCTACGTATATACAGAAGAGTCATCCTCTGACTTTGGTCACCTACAGAAGCCTTCTGAAGAAGAAGAGCAGCAGCTCCACGGAAGACCCGCATGGAAATACCTCTACTCCGTCCAACGCCCACAAAACGCCATTCCTGGCACCAACTCAACAAAATGGCGGCAGTGACGTAGTGGCAGGAGTCAGCACGTAAAAATATCGAAGGAACTCGGAATGGAGGGACAGGTGCGCGAGGGTTTCTCCAGGAGTCCAGGCAGAGATGCGTTTTCAGGGGAAATCTCGGGATCTTCCCGGTCCGGAAACGGGCTGAAATTTTACGGCATTTTACGCCGCGACCGGGTTTTTTTTTTTTTACCCTCTGCAGAGTTTTTTTTTTTTCAAAACTCTTTATTGCTCAAAGTGCAAACGTAAGTTCGGTTTGTAGTTTTTTTTTGGGGGGAGGGGGGATGGACACGGTTTTCCAAAAATGTTTGGAAGGATCCAGTTGCTTTGCCGTTGATGCGTCGCTGCGGTAAGCGAGGTGGCGGGAAGGGAGGTCCTTCTGGAAGACGCCATCTTGAAGGAGGCGGTGAGAAGCCTGGAAATCGTCCGCCTGGGTGACGCAGCTTTATTTACACCTTTGCTGGCAGGCTTGTGTCCGCTCCGCGATATTAAACCTCACTGGAAGAAAAAGGAAAACAGAAAAGTCAAAAGGTAAAAAAGAAAAAATGGAACAAAACGCAATTTTGTCGCGCGGCAATCATAGCAAAATCGCACCACATTGGGGAATGAAGGCCTCTGCTGTGATTCCAAACCGCCTAATGCAGGGGTGTCCAACTGTGGCCCTCCAGCTGTTGGTGAACTACAAGTCCCATCATGCCTCTGCCTTTGGGAGTCATGCTTGTCAGTTTTGCAATGCCTCATGGGACTTGTAGTTCTACAACCGCTGGAGGCCACAGTTGCCCACCCCTGAATGTGGGGCCTAAAAATGTCTGTGTCCCCGGCAGAGAGATTTCTCATCACTTCCTGTCCTGACAGGAAGTAAAGGAAATCTAGTCAACAAGGACAGATAAGATCGGGCTCTAATGCCAGCCATACATGGATTCGAATTCCGAACGATTTTTCATCCGAAAATCGGTAACGTCTTTCGCTCGGTAATCCGACGGCACCATCATTGATTTTGAAAATCGGCCAACCGAGTCATAAAGTTCACCCCATATAACAGACAAAACTTCTGTTCCTTCCAGGTCACGGCTCATGCGCATATTCTATTTGGAAAAACGATTGTACAATTTGATCATCATTGAGTCGAAAATCGGTCGTTTTTCACAAATTTCCAACATGCCGATCACTGAAAAGGGGAGGAACCACGAAAATCAGCCGGTGCCATTAACCCCACTAACAGAGCGAAAATTGGTCAGTTCCATTAACCCCACTAACAGAGCGAAAATCGGCCGGTGCCATTGACCCCACTAACAGAGCGAAAATCGGCCGGTGCCATTGACCCCACTAACAGAGCGAAAATTGGTCAGTTCCATTAACCCCACTAACAGAGCGAAAATCAGCCGGTGCCATTGACCCCACTAACAGAGCGAAAATCGGCCGGTGCCATTGACCCCACTAACAGAGCGAAAATTGGTCAGTTCCATTAACCCCACTAACAGAGCGAAAATCGGCCGGTGCCATTGACCCCACTAACAGAGCGAAAATCGGCCGGTGCCATTGACCCCACTAACAGAGCGAAAATCAGTCATTTTTCACGAATTTTCCAATATGCCCGATCACCGAAAAGGGGAGGAACCACGAAAATCAGCCGGTGCCATTGACCCCACTAACAGAGCGAAAATCGGCCGGTGCCATTGACCCCACTAACAGAGCGAAAATCAGACGATCATTCTTACGTTTTCTCTTGGGTCGATTTTCGACCCATGTATGGCCGGCCTAACCCTTCCTTGCTCTGTCCAGAACTAAATCAAACCATCGGTGCCTACATAATGCAATAAAACGCACCCTTTTTTTCACGCGTTTGCATCCACGGAGAGCGCGGCTTCTGTGCTGGGAGCGCGCTCCCTGTGACCGAGCCGTCATAAACATTGCCTGGTCTCCTGTAATGATCGGAACCTGGAGGGAGTGGCTCCTGATCATGTGATCACTATACCCATTGGTGCCTACAAAATGCCATAAAATGCACCCTTTTTTTTTTCACGCGTATGCGTCCACGGAGAGCGCGATTTCTGTGCTAGGAGCGCGCTCACTGTGACCAAGCCGTCATAGACATTCCCTGGTCTCCTGTAATGATCGGAACCTGGAGGGACTGGCTCCTGATCATGTGACCACTATAACAGCCAATCCCAGTAGTCATGTGATCAGGCAGTCAGTCCCGCCCCTGAGGAGTACAGACCCATTTAAAGGGATGCTGGGAAGGGGTGAAGCTGGACAAAGATAAAAAGTGGAGGACACTTACGAGGCCGTCAGAGTTGAATTGAGCAGTAAAGTGGTTCTTATCCTGTAAAGCTGGGCCAGGGTAAGTTTCCTGTGCTGGGCCATCTGAGGATCCGACATTGTACTCTTGGCACAGCCAGGAGCGCTAGCATCGTCCAGTTCCCTCCCAATGTCCTCGCCACACTGTTCGGGTAAAGAGCTACCATACACGTGGGACTCCGGGTCGAACTCAAACTCCGGGAGAGAGTCCAGCTGATCTGACAGCGGGTCCGTTAATTTCTCGTTGTCATCGTCTTTGGAGAATCCCGTTTCCGCCGAATCGGAAAGGTCGGAGGAGCTGCTGCTGCAGCTGCTTAAATTGACCACTTGAACCCCCGTGCAGTCCGACTGGGATCTGGGCTTTACTAAGTGCGCCTCAACGTTCTTCGACGAACGTTCCACCAAGCTAGTCCTTTTGGCAAAATGCCAACCGCTGCCATCGGTTTGGCCGTCGGAGTCCGTAAAATGTACTGGTCCCGGAGACATAAAAAGTTCGCACAAGCTTTTACTTTGGGAAAGTTGGGTTTCGTCTTCGGTGTGGTTGGTAGGACTCACTGACATCAGCTGGAGGAGACTGGCTTCTGACTTGGACTTCAGGACCTTGGACTTGCACGGCAAGAGCTGGACCGGGGTGCGCCGTTTGAGTTTCGGGGACAAATTAGAACGCTGGGAACTGACCGACTCCCTCTCTTCTTCTGTCAGTTCTTGTTGTTGACGTTCCACAAACTCCTCCAGCGAGGTGGGGGAGAGGGTCCCGTAGGCGCTGTCAATGGAGGAAGACCTACACCCATTGGGCTCCAGTGTCAGGTAGTTGGAATCCCCTACTGGACTCGCCTCCGATGTCTCCATACTTTCAAACATCTCCCTGGTGGGTGTTAAGGAGGATGCCGTGGTGCTGATGGAAGTCTCGTCAGACTGGGAGCCAAATGGGCCTTGATCAGCTTCGGGAGAAGAGAGGTCTTCACCGGCGTCAACCACCACTACCGATATGGTTTCTGTTGAGCTGTCTGAAGGACTGTAAAAAAAAAAATAATGTATAAACTATTAATGAGCCAAGATAGAGATTCACCCACAAAATTGTCAAAATGAACACCAAAGTGTAAAGAAAATAGCTGCAGATAAAATGGGAGTTGGACCACCAAGCCCCCCTAAGAGCCCTCAGTCCCTACAGTGTCTCTCAACCTCCCATAGTGGACCTCAGTGCCCTTGACCTCTCATGGTGCCACCAGGCCCCCTAAGAGCGTTCAATCCCTCCATTGCCGCTCAACCTCCCACAGTGGCTCACAGTGCCCCTTGACCTCTCATGGTGCCACCAGGCCCCCTAAGATCCCTCAGTACCTACAGTGCCCCTCAACCTCCCATAGTGACCCCTACAGTGTCCCTCAACCTCCCATAGTGGCCAGCAGTGCACCTCAGCCTCTCATGGTGCCACCAGGCCTCCTAAGAGCCTTCACTCCCTACAGTGCCCGTCAACCTCCCATAGTGGCCTGGAGTGCCCCTCAACCTCTCCTGGTGGCACCAGGTCTCCCTAAGAGCCCTCAGTCCCTACAGCGCCCCTCAACCTCCCATAGTGGCCCACAGTGCCCATCAATGTCTCATGGTACCAGCAGGCCCCCTAAGAGCCCTAGGTCCCTACAGTGCCGCTCAAGCTCAACCTCCCATAGTGGCCCACAGTGCCCATCAATGTTTCATGGTACCAGCAGGCCCCTTAAAAGTTCCTACAGTGCCCCTCAACCTCGCATAGTGGCCTGCAGTACCCCTCAACCTCTCTTGGTGCCACCAGGCCCCCTAAGAGCCCTAAGTCCCTACAGTGCCGGTCAACCTCCCACAGTGCTCCGCAACCATTCATGGTGCCACCAGGCCCCCTAAGAGCCTTCAGTCCCTACAGTGCCCCTCAACCTCCCAAAGTGGTCTACAGTGCCCCCAACTTCTCTTGGTGCCACCAGGTCCCCTAAGAGCCCTAAGTCCCTACAGTGCCGGTCAACCTCCCACAGTGCTCCACAACCATTCATGGTGCCACCAGGCCCCCTAAGAACCCTCAGTCTCTACAGTGCCCCCCCCCCCAATCTCCTATTGTCTGGAGTAAATCTGTCCATCCACCAGTGGAATTTCGTTTTGCTTTAAGAACATTCACTCAACTTTCAAACATTTGTCGAGTCATCGAATGTGCTGAGAATTTTTGTACGACATTCTACGTAATGTCCGGCCGTATTTGGACCTTGAAGACCATGTGACTGTAGGGTCGTAATACGGTTTTACCTGCGGGGGATATCTGCGCTGCTTCGCCGGGGGATGGTCGGTGAGCTGGGAGTGGAGGTCCCGCTTTCCATGTCCTCCTCCTCCTCTGGAAGGCGAGACCCTTGTTGCTGGCTCTGCACGTGCTCCTGGCGTAATCGTTGCAGGAGGTTCTAGGAAAAGAGAACAGTACAGTTTTTTTTTGTATGACAGACTGCTAATATCCTATTGGCTGTTGTGGATTGTGGCTCTCGGCATTTGAACTGAAAATAGAGCATTTGGCCAGCAGATGGCACTAAGTAAATAGAGTTGATACTTGGTGCCATCTAGTGGCCAAAAGTGGTATTTTCCATTTTAAATCAATGAACAACATTTGACCAACATAGGAAATAGCCGAATGACATTTGATTGTGAACACATGAACACGGGGTGTCACCAGACGCATTGCTGGGCATTCTTGTTATAAATTCACCCCATAGTTTGATCTTTTATCTTGTAGAGCAGTGGTCTGCAAACCGCGTCCCTGGGGACCAGATGGGCCCTTTGCTTGCCTTTATCGGGCCCTTGAAGCATTATTCCTGCCACTGACATCAATGATGGGGGACTATTCCTGCCACTGACACCAATGATGGGGCACTATTCCTCCCACTGACGCCAATGATGGGGCACTATTACTACCACTGACGCCAATGATGGGGCACTATTCCTCCCACAGACGCCAATGATGGGGCACTATTCCTCCCACTGACACCAATGATGGGGCACTATTCCTCCCACTGACACCAATGATGGGGCACTATTCCTCCCACTGACACCAATGATGGGGCACTATTCCTCCCACTGACACCAATGATGGGGCACTATTCCTCCCACTGATACCAATGATGGGGCACTATTCCTCCCACTGACACCAATGATGGGGCACTTTTCCTCCCACTGACACCAATGATGGGGCACTATTCCTCACACTGACACCAATGATGGGGCACTATTCCTCCCACTGATACCAATGATGGGGCACTATTCCTCCCACTGACACCAATGATGGGGCACTATTCCTCCCACTCTCACCAATGATGGGGCACTATTCCTCCCACTGACACCAATGATGGGGCACTATTCCTCCCACTGACACCAATGATGGGGCACTATTCCTCCCACTGACACCAATGATGGGGTACTATTCCTCCCACTGACACCAATGATGGGGCACTATTCCTTCCACTGATGCCAATGATGGGGCATTATTCCTCCCACTGATACCAACGACGGGGCACTATTCCTCCCACTGACACCAACGATGGGGCACTATTCCTCCCACTGACACCAATGATGAGGCACTATTCCTCCCACTGATACCAACGATGGGGCACTATTCCTCCCACTGACGCCAATGACGGGGCACTATTCCTCCCACTGACACCAATGACGGGGCACTATTCCTCCCACTGACACCAATGATGAGGCACTATTCCTCCCACTGATACCAACAATGGGGCACTATTCCTCCCACTGACACCAATGATGGGGCTCTATTCCTCCCACTGACACCAATGATGGGGCACTATTCCTCCCACTGACACCAATGATGGGGCTCTATTCCTCCCACTGACACCAATGATGGGGCACTATTCCTCCCACTGATACCAATGATGGGGCACTATTCCTCCCACTGACACCAATGACGGGGCACTATTCCTCCCACTGACACCAATGACGGGGCACTATTCCTCCCACTGACACCAATGACGGGGCACTATTCCTCCCACTGACGCCAATGATGGGGCACTATTCTTCCCACTGACACCAATGATGGGGCACTATTCCTCCCACTGATACCAATGATGGGGCACTATTCCTCCCACTGATACCAATGATGGGGCACTATTCCTCACACTGACACCAATGATGGGGCACTATTCCTCACACTGACACCAATGATGGGGCACTATTCCTCCCACTGACACCAATGATGGGGCACTATTCCTCACACTGACAGCAATGATGGGGCACTATTCCTCCCACTGACACCAATGATGGGGCACTATTCCTCCCACTGACACCAATGATGGGGCACTATTCCTCCCACTGACACCAATGATGGGGCACTATTCCTCCCACTGATACCAATGATGGGGCACTATTCCTCCCACTCTCACCAATGATGGGGCACTATTCCTCCCACTGACACCAATGATGGGGCACTATTCCTCCCACTGACACCAATGATGGGGCACTATTCCTCCCACTGACACCAATGATGGGGTACTATTCCTCCCACTGACACCAATGATGGGGCACTATTCCTCCCACTGATGCCAATGATGGGGCATTATTCCTCCCACTGACACCAGTGATGGGGCACTATTCCTCCCACTGATGCCAATGATGGGGCATTATTCCTCCCACTGACACCAATGATGGGGCACTATTCCTCCCACTGACACCAATGACGGGGCACTATTCCTCCCACTGACACCAATGATGGGGCACTATTCCTCCCACTGACACCAATGATGGGGCACTATTCCTCCCACTGACACCAATGATGGGGCACTATTCCTCCCACTGACACCAATGATGGGGCACTATTCCTCCCACTGACACCAATGATGGGGCACTATTCCTGCCACTGATACCAATGATGGGGCACTATTCCTCCCACTGACACCAATGATGGGGCACTATTCCTCCCACTGACACAAACTATTTCTCCCCCTAATACGAATCATTGGCCATTGATTACTCCCACTGGGCACAGTCCAGCCCCCCAAAGTCTGAAGGACAGTAAAATAGCTTTTTCTTTAGAAGGTTTGGAGACCCCTGTAGTAGAGCTGTGCAAAGGGGGAAAAACAGGCAACAGTGCCATCATCAGGCTGCGACAGGTATAGGCACACCAGGTTTTCATGTTTAAAGTGACTGTAAATGAAATATGAACAAGGCACATCGTGTACTTGTCTCAGTCTAGAGCACTCAGCGTCATTTCTGTCTGCTGCGTCCTTCCTCTGCTATCAGCATGAGTCATGTCTGACAGGTTTTCCTGACACCAAGAGATAAAAGGTGACAGGGGAGGGACTTCCAGCACACAGCCTGTGATTGACAGCCTCAGCTCTGTTCCTGTGTGCTGTGTGAAGGGGGTGTGTCCTTTCCCTCCAATCAGCTCTCACAGAGCTCTGCAGAGTGTAACTTCAGCTAGTCCCCTGCTTTCTGAAAGATCAGACAAGCTGTAAACATCCTGCCCTTTGAACAGCTATAGAGGAGAGAAGACTGCAGATAAACAGATACAACTGATGCAGAAAGATTTGTTTAATCTCTGTGCATCACCTGAGACCGGTCACCTTACTGGGTGTATGGAAGGATCTACAATCCTTTCTCTCCAATCAGTTCTCCTCACTGAGGTACACAGAGTGTCAGGGGGGGATGACTTCTAGCAGATCAACAGTCTCAGCTCAGTTTCTGTGAGCTGTGTGGAGGGGGGGGGGGTGTCCCTTCCCTCCAATCAGCTCTCAGAGCTCTCCACACTGAGCTCTGTAGTGTGTAATTTCAACTCTCTGCCTCCCTTTTTTCTGACAGTTCAGAAAAGCTTTCTAAATTTGGCCTTTGAATACCTGTAGAGGAGAGAGTGCTACAGATAAACAGGTACAACTTATGTAGGAGGATTTGTTTCATTTCTGTGTATCACCAGTACTTTTTGTTTTCTGACAGCTCAGACAAGCTTTATAAATACCGGTCTTTGAACACAGAGGAAGAGGCTCTCGCAATTGCAACCCATCCCCCCCCCCTTGTTTCCCTGCATTTTCTAACACTGAATGCGTTGCAAGAAAACGCATGGACTCACCTGTGCGTTGTAAATAGCCTCCACCCACCCCCGGCACAGCGACTGGCCGCTGGCTTGAAACGTATATGCGGCAACGGCGCTTCTGAACTCGTTCAGGTAGATCAATAGGAAGGAACCTGGAAGGAGGAGACAGGAAAATATTAAAACAAAATCAAGGCTCCATTCACACGTCTGCGACCTCAGGATCATGCGACTTTCATTGACCTGATGGGACTCTGACGCAACTGTGAGGCGACTTTGACGCGGATGTGATGTGACTTTGATGCGGATGTGATGTGGCTTTGATGCGGATGTGACTTTGATGCGGATGTGATGTGACTTTGATGCGGATGTGACTTTGATGCGGATGTGACTTTGATGCGGATGTGATGTGACTTTGATGCGGATGTGATGTGACTTTGGCGCAGATGTGATGTGACTTTGGCGCGGATGTGATGTGACTTTGATGCGGATGTGATGCGACTTTGGCATGGATGTGATGTGACTTTGGATGGGTGTGATGTGACTTTGGAGCGGATGTGATGTGACTTTGGCGCGGATGTGATGTGATGTGACTTTGGAGCGGATGTGATGTGATGTGACTTTGGCGCGGATGTGATGTGATGTGGCTTTGGCGCGGATGTGATGTGATGTGACTTTGGCGTGGATGTGAGGCGACTTTGGTGCAGATGTGATGTGACTTTGGATGGGTGTGATGTGACTTCGGAGCGGATGTGATGTGATGTGACTTTGGATGGGTGTGATGTGACTGATGCGGATGTGATGTGACTTTGGCATGGATGTGATGTGACTTTGGATGGGTGTGATGTGACTTTGGAGCGGATGTGATGTGATGTGACTTTGGAGCGGATGTGATGTGACTTTGGCGTGGATGTGATGTGATGTGACTTTGGCGCGGATGTGATGTGATGTGACTTTGGCGTGGATGTGCGGCGACTTTGGTGCAGATGTGATGTGACTTTGGATGGGTGTGATGTGACTTTGGATGGGTGTGACTTTGGCTTTGACCAAGGACGACTGTTTGTGCTGTACAATGTCGCACGAGTCGCATGTCTGACGTTGGGAGGGTTTACATTGAAGTCTATGGCCCTCAAGTTGCATGAAAGTCCAGCCAAAAGAAATGCAGGAGCTACTTTCAAGTTGCTGCGATTTAAAGTCGCACATATATAAATGGTACTTATCGGGAAACACGGGGTGCGGCTTGTCATGTGACTTTGGACCCCAAAGACAATTCACACAAGTGTGATTGGGCTCTAAAGGACGCAACGTGCGACTTGTCTTTGGGGTTCCAAAGTCACATGACAAGTCGCACCTCACGTTTCCCGATGAGTACCAACAATCAGCCCTTCCTGAGCCTACCGTGCATGGAGGTGCGACTAGGTGGAAACCATCACACCACCAGCCCCAGTGCAGATGTATGGACGATCGCCTGATGAGTCGCTCAGTGAAGGCGGAGCTGGGGATAGCGAAGACCTCGGTCGCACCAATCCGACTGTGAAGTTGTGGGACTTCACCTGATTTTAGAGAAGAATGCCGGTGCGACTTCAGGTGCGATGTCTATGCAAGTCGCACCTGAAATTGCAAAGAAGTGTATGCCGAAGTCAGGATCACACCGATGTGACCGCATCGATTGCAGACAAAAAGGTGCGACTGGTCATGTGATTTGAAAGTATCAAATGGCCTGGAAAGTCACGCCGGCACTAATGCAGGCCATAGACGGGTCGAAAAAAGTAAAAAATCGGTCATTCTATAGGCCGACGTTACCACCAACAGTAAAAAAAAAAAATCGGCCAATTTCCGTCCCGCCTACAGCCGGAATTTAATTACTTCTGTCCCTGCAGAGAGCTCCGCTATTATATTTGACATGAAAAAGTCTTGTGGTTGCAACAATGTATCTATTTGTATCCATTTGTATCCATTTCGGATACAGATGGTTTTATTTGGATACAAATGGATACATTGTTGCAACCGCAAGACTTCATATAAAATATAATAGTGGACTGGAATTCTTCTTCTTCTTCTTCTTCTTCTTCCAGGTCACGGCTCACGCGCAGATTTTTTATCGGTAAAACGATCGGCCGGAAAGTATGGAAAGTAGGAAATCTTGTCTTTGTAGGACACTTTTTTTTTATATTTATATATATTTTCAGTGTCTTTAAACTACAAATTGTCTTCCTCAGAAAACGCGGATTTGTCCTTTAAGAATGAAAATTGTGCAGAGGGTCTGCTGTATATCCGGCAGGTATGTATCCTCCGCCGCGGTGCGCCTGGTTTCCTCCAGTCAGTGTTTGCTCCGGACACACAACATCAGATCTCCAACCAAAGGACAATATTTATCTTTCATCTCCGAGGCACATCTGCTGCATGGACAAAGTCCTCCGCACGGTCCCGGCCGCTGAATGTTCCACTACCCAGAAGTCAGTGCAGATAAATGAACATGCAGCATGTGCGGAGGAGGCGCTGGAGACGCCCGGAGAAGACTGGAATGTCCTAACCAGGCAAGCAGAGCCGGGACCAGGTCTATTAGAGCCGGGGGGGAATGTGCCAAACTGCGCCCCCCCCCCAAGATGTATGAGCAAAAATCTCCCTGCCCAGAAAAAAAAAAATTGTGCACTAATCTGCACGCTTACCCCCTCCTCTCATTACAGAGCCACCCCCTGCTGAAATCTCCCCTCCTAGCAGGAATATTTGCCTCCCCCCTCAAATTTCCCCTCTGGCACAAATCCCCACTCAAAATCCCCTCCTTCCAGCACAACCCCCCCCCCCAATCCCCCGACTTAGCAAAAACCCTCCCCCCCTCAAATTTCTCCTCCCAGCACAAATCCCCCCTCTTAGAATAAACCCTCCCCCCTCAAATTTTCCCTCCCAGCATAAATCCCCCCTCCCAGCACAAACTCTCCCCCCCCCCCCTCCCCCAATACACCCTCTTAGCACAAATCTTCCCTCCCAAATTTTCCCTCCCAAATTCTCCCTCCGAGCACAAATCCCCCTCCAGTCCCCCCTCTTAGCACAAACCCCCCCTAAAAATTTCCCCTCCTAGCACAAATACCCCCCAATCATCCCTACTAGCAGAAACTACCTCCCCCCCCATAAATTTCCCCTACTAGCACAAATACCCTCCTCCCTCTACCATATGACCTCTACTAGCAACTCCCCCACCCACCTCAATTTCCCCTCCTTGCACAAATCCTGTTCCCCCATCCCCCCTCCCAAAACAAATCCCCCCATATCAACACTCCTAGCACCCCCCCCCCCAAAATTTCCCCTCCTACAACAATTCTTACCCCCTGCCTCAAATTCCTCGTCCCAAGACAAATCCCCTCCCCCCAATCTCCTTGCAGCATGACACTGCAGTGCCCCTCCTGCCCACTCCTTGGCCCGGCCCTGCAGTTAAGTCCTTGAAAGAAGATCTAATATTCTCATCCAGGCTTCCTCATCCAGGGCTCCTCATACAGGGCTCCTCATACAGGGCTCCTCATACAGGGCTCCTCATCCAGGCTTCCTCATACAGGGCTCCTCATACAGCGCTCCTCATACAGGGCTTCCTCATACAGGCTTCCTCATACAGGCTTCCTCATACAGGCTTCCTCATCCAGGGCTCCTCATCCAGGGCTCCTCATACAGGCTTCCTCATCCAGGCTTCCTCATCCAGGCTTCCTCATCCAGGCTTCCTCATCCAGGGCTCCTCATACAGGGCTCCTCATCCAGGGCTCCTCATCCAGGGCTCCTCATCCAGGGCTCCTCATCCAGGGCTCCTCCTGAAGTTGCTTGGAGTTCTTTGGGCTTTAAGCAATGGCGGACGGATCTCCCACCTTCACTGATCTCCAATGCAAGGGGGGAATCCTCCACTACTTCTAAACTAACCAGTAATGTCCAAGTGGACACTAAGCCGGGGTTCCCCAAGAACCTGAAAATGATTTCCGGGGTTCCTCAGGGGTAACAAGGTTGAGGAGAGATGTCCTAAGCCAAAGAGCCGCCTGTGATTACGATGATCAGACACAACCCAATGCTGGACAATGCTTCTCTTGTTATGGATCGGCAAACGTTTTACCGGGAAGAGAGGACGTCAACCTACCTGCATCCTTCAGCTCCCTACAGACGATCTTGTCCACCAATAGCGGCTGGCGGATCACTTTGGTCCTCTCCGCCTTCTTCACCGGCTTCGTGATGAGGAACAGATCCGTGAACAGGAAGCAGTAAACGTCCATCTGAAATTAGGAAGAGGTGCATGTGGTGTGAAAATCTTGGCGCCCCATGGGCACTACCGAACCCATAGGCACTACCGAACCCATAGGCACTACCAAACCCATAGGCACTACCAAACCCATAGGCCCTACCAAACTTGGAGTTCAGCTCCATGAAGGTCGAAAATTCCTCGCACTGCAAGGGTTAACTGTTCGTTTAAAGGGATTGTAAAGGTTCAGATTTTTTTTTTAAACAACAAACATATTATACTTACCCCCGATCCTCCTCTTCTCGGGTCCCCCGACAGCGCTCTAGGCCCCTCCCCCCTGCTGAGTGACCCCAGAGCAAGCTGCTTGTTCTGGGGGCACACGTGCATGCTCGCTCCTGAGCCACCGTTGTGTGTCTATGAGACACACAGAGTGAGGCTCGGCCCCGCCTCCCACTCCCTCCTCAATAACTGTGGTCAGCCAACCCACATGGAAGAAAAATTTATTTTTAATATATTCTTCCCAAATATATTGACATATATTTGAAATACTACAATTTTGGCCATATTCAATATATTTAAAAAAAATAAATTTTATATATATATATACACACACATATACTGTATGTTGAGATGCATTTTTTATATATTACAAAATTTTCAAATATACTGTATGTCTTTAAAAATAAATTTAATCTACATTTTTGGAACGCATTTACAAATATATGTTAAAATGACTTTTTTATATTGTTAAAAAAACTGAAGCATATATTTAAAAAATATATATATTTTAAAAAGATTTTTCATATATTTTGTAATATATAAAAAATATGTTTAATCTAAATTTTTTGGAATCAATTTACAAATATATATGTTAAAATAACATTTTTATATGTCAAAAAAAAAATCTGAAGAATACATTTTAAAACATATTTTTAAAAAATATTTTTCATATATTTTGTAATATATAAAAAACGCATTTCAACAAACATACATATATATATATATAAATATATTGAATACGGCCAAAATTGTAGTATTTCACATATATGTCAATGTATTTGGGAAGAATATTTTAAAAATATATTTAAAATATATTTTTCTTCCATGTGGGAATGGTTTCGGCTGCTGTGTCTCAGCCAATGAGGAGGCAGATCCCCGGGAGAGCTTCTGCTCTCATGCACATCTCTGGAACGGGATCGTGCTCAGGTGTGAAAGGGAGGGGGGGGGGGGGGTGCTGTGAAGGTTTAGACCTTCAGCCTATAGAAGCACTTTAGGTCTAGGAGACGCAGGGGCGGACTGACCATTCAAGCACTCAGGCACTGCCCGAGGGCCCAGGGTCAGTAGGGGGCCCCATGAGATGCCCCTGGTACCTTTCATTGGCTTTTTCATATGCTTTTTTGAGTTTGGGCAAGGACACAGAGACCCCATGATCCCCTATTGCCCGGGGGCCCCATCAGTTGTCAGTCCGCCCCTGAGGAGACATAGAAAAGAATCCTCCACACCGGTCCCCACGGTGTCTTCCCCCCATGCTCCAGTGATCTAAGGTCCTGACACCATCAACACTGATGCAGGGCTCATAGCCCTGCATTGGACTTGATGACGGCAAAGGGTGGTCCACCACCTGGGAAACAAGAGGATCAGGAAAGTAAAAAGTAATTTTACTCTCCCTTAGACAAGATGAGCAATTAACCCTTGCAGTGCAGATGCAGCAATGCAGTGGCATCTATGATCTACAGTACCTAAAGCAACATTCTGATTGGCTACCGTAGAGTACAGCACACCGATGCTCTTTAATCATTTATTTGTACGTAATTTATGGTGTCACTAGTACGGTACGTAACGTATATATATGTAAATCGCAATAATAATCACCTTGCTGTCTTTTCCTTCCTTCATCTTCAGGCTGCCTTCCAGCAGTAGCTGCCTTGTGTCCTCCGGAGACGTCCCAATCATGGGTGTCGTCAGATCCAACTTGCAGAACTCCTTCAAAATCTACACCAAGTAAGAACAGCCGCCATCATTATTGAAGAATGAATTGTTACAATGAGTCCATTGTATACATATATTAAAGTGAATGTTCTACACTAGAAGGGCCAACAGTTAGTGGACACCTGACCTTCACACCTATATGAGCTTGTTGGACTTTCCATTCCGACACCATAGCCAGTAATAGGATTTGGCCGACCTTTGTGGGGCTACAACAGCCTCCACTCTTTGGGGGAAGGCTTTCTACAAGGTTTTGGAAGAGGTCTAAAGAAATCTGAGCCCATTCAGACAAAAAGAACATTTGTGAAGTCAGGTACTGATGTTGGGTGAGAAGACCTGGTTCACAATTCTGGGTGCTCAGTAGGGTTGAGGTCAGGGCTCTGTGAAGGACACTTGAGTTCCCTCACATCAAACTTGTCAAACCAAAGATATGTCCATATCTTTGTGCACAGTCATGTTAGAACTGAAAATGACCTTTCTAAGACTGGTGCCGTGAGGATGGAAGGCTATAACTAGAGATGAGCGAATCGAACATGACGAAGTGGAATTCGTTCCGAAGATTTGGAAAAATTCTATTCGCGACGAATCCGAAGATTAGCAAACTTCGGATGCACGAATCGATTTTTCCCAAAAATGGCGGCGACATGTGTGGCGACGGAGAAAATGGACAGAGAAGATGGGGCGGGGATCTCTGGGAAGGCGCGCAGACAAGGCGCGCTGACCCATAATGCATTCATGACATGTGATCGCATTAGCCAATCAGCAGCCAGCCAGCACTGTGTAATGGTGGAGCTATAAATCGCGGCCATCTTAGAATTCTCCATTAGCCTCCGGTCATTCAAGAGAGACAGACCTGTGTGTATTAAGGGACAGAGTTAGGGCCACAGAGACTTTAGGGCCACAGAATCGTTACTCAGGGACACAGAATCGTTACTCAGGGACACAGAATCGTTACTTAGGGCCACAGCTATCAAAGAATCGAAAATTTAAAGTGACATACACCCTTTTTTTTTTTGGTGGCTGTCGTGCACAGTTGGTGCTGCAGTTTGCCGATTGTGTACAATAAACTGACTTTCTGCTTCACAACCACTATTGTACGTTCAAAGAGTTAGATCCATTTACACGCCGGGTGGCGGTAATATTTTTTGGGTGATTAGTGCATTCCAGTGACATAAACGTACAGTTTCCAGCCAACGGCAAGCTGCAATTGACCGATTGTGTACAATAAACTGACTTTCTGCTTCACAACCACTATTGTACGTTCAAAGAGTTAAATCCGGTTTTATTTTTGGGGTGCTTATTGAATTAAAGAGTATGTCAGACAACACGCAGAGGAGTGGCAGAGGAGGCAATGTTTCAGGAGCGAGCAGACGTGGCAGCAGAGGAAGGGGTCGAGGCAGCACTAGTCGCAGCCAGAGGCCAGTGCTCCCGGTGTCATTCAGCGGTCGTGTCTCCACCGACAACCCTGCCGTCATCGATTGGTTGGCTCGGTCGTCTTCCTCTTCCCAGGTCACCTCTGACACCTACAGCCAACGGTCGGTGGGTACGTCAGACACAACCGTTAGTTGGCATGGCCCGGGACCAAGCCCACTGAAATCACGTGTCCTCGACCTGCCCCTGTCCTTTGGTGTTCCCTCACCAAGCGAAGTATCGCATGCTGTGGGCTCAGCCCCACTGTACAGTGAGGAAGAGCTAACAGAGGGCGGTCAGGAACGGGGGGAGACATCCGCCTCTTCAGCAGCCAGGCGAAGAAGTACTGGCGAGGAGAGTGGCTCGGTAGCCGGTCTAGAGACAGGTCTGTCTCCTGACCCACACGCAGCCGAGGGGGCTAGTAGTGAGGCGGAGACCCTAATTGATGATGATGAGGCTGATCGCACTTGGCAGCCTCGTCGTCATCAGGCTATTGCTTCCGCATCATCAGGAGAAGAGGGTGCCAGCTTGGCAGCGAGCAAAACAGTCGGTGGGTTGCCCAGGAGGCAGCAGGGTCGCAGCAGTGTGACTGCCCAAATGAGTGAAGTGTGCGGTGATTCTAAGATCGACGGCACTCATCTGCATGTCATACTGACTGACAGTATTATTTCTCTTCCCCAGCAGACTCCAAGGGCATTTAAATTAAAGGTACAGTGTTCTGCACTAATATAAAGGCTCTCTGAAGCCTAGAAACACCCTTTTTATAAGTTAAATTTGCAGCGAATATATTCGGCTCGAAGCGAATTTTTTCGGCGAATTCGGCGAATCAGCCAAACCGAATTTTTGAATAATTCGCTCATCTCTAGCTATAACCCCAGGTCATCCAAAAGAACATTTGTGAGGTCAGGTGCTGATTTTGGATGGGAAGACCTGGCTCACCACCGGAGTTCCAATTCATCCCCAAGGTGTTCAGTAGAGTTGAGGCTGGGGCTCTGTGCAGGACATTCGAGTTCCTCCATACCAAACTGGTCAAGCAATGTCCTTTATGGAGCTGGCTTTTAGCAGTCATGTTGAAATTGAAAAGAACCTAAAACTGGTGCCATAAGGATGGAAGGCTATAACCCCGGTCATCCAAAAGGGCATTTGTGAGGTCAAGTACTGATGTGAGTTGAGAAGACCTGGCCCACCATTGGCAATAAAATGTATCCTAAAGGTGCTCAGTAGGGTTGAGGTTAGGGCTGTGTGCAGGACACTCGACTTCCTCCCACACCAGGACTGCTCAAACCATGTCTTTATGGAGCTGGCTATAAGCACAGTCCTTGTTTGAAATGGAAAAGGGACCTTTCCAAGAACGTTGCCATGAGCCTGGAAGTGCAGAGGAAGGCTAGAACCTCCGGTCCATGCAAAAAGAGCATTTGTGAGGTCCAGGTACTGATGTTGAATGAGAAAGACCTGGCTCACGATGCCATTTCATCCCCAAAGGGCGTTCATTAGGGTTGATGTCAGGGCTCTGTGCAGAGGACACTCGAGTTCCTCCACACCAAACTGGTCCAACCATGTCTTTATGGAGCTGGTCCATTCTGGTCAACCCATGTCTTTATGGAGGTGGTACAAACCGGTCAAATCATGTCTTTATGGAGCTGCTCTAAACTGGTCAACTCTTGTCTTTATGTAGCTGCTCTAAACTGGTTAACCCATGTCTTTATGGAGGTGGTACAAACTGGTCAACCCATGTCTTTATGGAAGTGGTGCGAACTGGTCAAACCCCATGTCCTTTATGGAGGTTGTACACCCCGGTCAAACCATGTCTTTAGGGAGCTGCTCTAAACTGGTCAACTCTTTATGGAGGTGGTACAAACTGGTCAACCCATGTCTTTATGGAAGTGGCGCGTACTGGTCAACCCGTCTTTATGGAGGTTGTACACTCCCGGGTCCAAACCATGTCTTTAGGGAGCTGCTTTAAACTGGTCAACTCTTTATGGAGGTGGTAAAAACTGGTCAACCCATGTATTTATAGAGCTGCTCTAAACTGGTCAACCCATGTCTTTATGGAGGTGGTACAAAACTGGTCAACCCCTTGTCTTTGTGGAAGAGGTACGAACTGGTCAAACTATGTCTTTATGGAGCTGCTCTAAATTGGTCAAACCATGTCTTTATGGAGGTGGTACAAAACTGGTCAACCCATGCCTTTATGGAGGTGGTACAAACTGTTCAACCCATGTCTTTATGGAA